>NC_134360.1:640000-654682 GCF_048569485.1 Anomaloglossus baeobatrachus | reverse complement strand
TATTGGACTTTGCTATAGTCCCACTAGTGCAAAGACATTTGCAGAGCGCGTCTGCCTGCATTGCACACTCCAACTCATTAAAACCAAGCCATTATACTAGCAAACACTCAGTGTACCTAGTGGCATCCTATACGTGGCTATTGGACTTTGCTATAGTCCCACTAGTGCAAAGACATTTGCATAGCGCGTCTGCCGGCATTGCACACTCAAACTCATTTTAACTAAGCCATTATACTAGCAAACACTCAGTGTACCTAGTGGCATCCTATACGTGGCTATTGGACTTTGCTATAGTCCCACTAGTGCAAAGACATTAGCAGAGCACATCTGCCTGCATTGCACACTACAACTCATTCTAACCAAGCCATTATACTAGCAAACACTCAGTGTACCTAGTGGCATCCTATACGTGGCTATTGGACTTTGCTATAGTCCCACTAGTGCAAAGACATTTGCATAGCGCGTCTGCCTGCATTGCACACTCAAACTCATTTTAACTAAGCCATTATACTAGCAAACACTCAGTGTACCTAGTGGCATCCTATACGTGGCTATTGGACTTTGCTATAGTCCCACTAGTGCAAAGACATTAGCAGAGCACATCTGCCTGCATTGCACACTACAACTCATTCTAACCAAGCCATTATACTAGCAAACACTCAGTGTACCTAGTGGCATCCTATACGTGGCTATTGGACTTTGCTATAGTCCCACTAGTGCAAAGACATTTGCATAGCGCGTCTGCCTGCATTGCACACTCAAACTCATTTTAACTAAGCCATTATACTAGCAAACACTCAGTGTACCTAGTGGCATCCTATACGTGGCTATTGGACTTTGCTATAGTCCCACTAGTGCAAAGACATTAGCAGAGCACATCTGCCTGCATTGCACACTACAACTCATTCTAACCAAGCCATTATACTAGCAAACACTCAGTGTACCTAGTGGCATCCTATACGTGGCTATTGGACTTTGCTATAGTCCCACTAGTGCAAAGACATTTGCAGAGCGCGTCTGCCTGCATTGCACACTCCAACTCATTAAAACCAAGCCATTATACTAGCAAACACTCAGTGTACCTAGTGGCATCCTATACGTGGCTATTGGACTTTGCTATAGTCCCACTAGTGCAAAGACATTTGCATAGCGCGTCTGCCTGCATTGCACACTCAAACTCATTTTAACTAAGCCATTATACTAGCAAACACTCACTGTACCTAGTTGTATCCTAAACGTGGCTATTGTACTTTTGTCAATTCACAGTATTGGAACGTTATTTGCAGCACGTCTGCCTGCATTGCACACTCAAACTTTTTTAAACTCAGCCATTATACTAGCAAACACTCACTGTACCTAGTTGTATCCTAAACGTGGCTATTGTACTTTTGTCAATTCACAGTATTGGAACGTTATTTGCAGCACGTCTGCCTGCATTGCACACTCAAACTTTTTTAAACTCAGCCATTATACTAGCAAACACTCACTGTACCTAGTTGTATCCTAAACGTGGCTATTGTACTTTTGTCAATTCACAGTATTGGAACGTTATTTGCAGCACGTCTGCCTGCATTGCACACTCAAACTTTTTTAAACTCAGCCATTATACTAGCAAACACTCAGTGTACCTAGTTGTATCCTAAACGTGGCTATTGTACTTTTGTCAATTCACAGTATTGGAACGTTATTTGCAGCACGTCTGCCTGCATTGCACACTCAAACTTTTTTAAACTCAGCCATTATACTAGCAAACACTCACTGTACCTAGTTGTATCCTAAACGTGGCTATTGTACTTTTGTCAATTCACAGTATTGGAACGTTATTTGCAGCACGTCTGCCTGCATTGCACACTCAAACTTTTTTAAACTCAGCCATTATACTAGCAAACACTCACTGTACCTAGTTGTATCCTAAACGTGGCTATTGTACTTTTGTCAATTCACAGTATTGGAACGTTATTTGCAGCACGTCTGCCTGCATTGCACACTCAAACTTTTTTAAACTCAGCCATTTATAGTAGCAAACACTCAGTGTACCTAGTTGTATCCTAAACGTGGCTATTGTACTTTTGTCAATTCACAGTATTGGAACGATATTTGCAGGACATCTGCCTGCATTGCACACTCAAACTTTTTTAAACTCAGCCATTATACTAGCAAACACTCACTGTACCTAGTTGTATCCTAAACGTGGCTATTGTACTTTTGTCTATTCACACTACTGCAAATCTATGTGCAGCACCTCTGCATGACAACCTCGTGCTCTGTTTTTAATAAGCTATAATGATAGCACAAAATACTGCCATTTTGTGGCATCATAGAACTGGCTGTTGTATTCCATTAGTGCCCCACTGGTGACAAGCTATTTCTAGCACCTCTACATCACACCCTCATGCACATTTAGCTACGCTAATGTTATAGCAAACTCATGGAATTCATTGCTGCATTTCATAATTCGGAGGGATAGAAAGTCAGGCTTCCTTTAGCTTTTCCTTCTGTTCATAGACAGCATCTCCAAGACAAATTTCCCCTCCACGTCTAAGTGTGGAGAGGCAGCTAGTGCGCATGCGTGTGCCGATGTACCCCAGCTGCAGCATAATTACAGTGTTTCGCCTAGTGAGTATGCTCAGCCTGACTGTGCCATTCCTGACGCTAAGTCTTCATTTCGGGATACAGCGCATGCTCCCACACTAAGTGTGAAAAGCCTCTTTGCACAGGTGCTTGCATTCTGTGCCGGGTCTAAGTCCTGTTTTGTGCCTAGACACCATGCTAAAGCTGATAGTCTTTTTTCAGAGACTGTATTTCATGCTACTGAGCATGCTCAGGCACTTCCTGCATCAGAGACTAGGTCCGGTAATGAACTCTTTGGCCCTGGCCCTGATGTGGGGGTCCCATATAGACCACAGGGCATCAGGTGTCCTCCCAAATGGCTTGCAGAGGCCCACACCTATGACTTGTCACCGCATTATTGATGGTCAGACGATGACTGGTGAGGTGTTTGGGTCATGGCAGCCATGAGGTCATCATTGAAGTTGCGTTTCCAAATAGGACGCTAGTTATGCCACTCATGACGTGTCACTCTGCTTTTGTCTCCAGGAGGTGCATTGTGGTTCACCCTGGTTTGGGGCGGACCCAGGTTATAAAAGGGGCTGGAGCCAACAAGGAGGTGCGCAGTCTTCTATTATGCTCCGAAAGAGCACACCTCCATGTGTTGAACCCATTGCGGCTTTAGGCCAGAGGTAGGCAGGGATAGGGTGGTGGATGCAGGCCACCACCACAGTTGGTAACGCAGAACGGTTAAGACCAGCTCCTGTCCTAACAGTCCTGCTTGTGCAGCCCAGTGGCATTAACAGGCCTGCTGCTGCTGATGCGCCTGCTGTCCACAGGTGTGGCCCCTACGCACACGGTCAGCGTACTCAATGGCCCCTGTGTTGTTAACAGGGAGTTCCTGGGCTGGGTGGGCATGTGGACCCTGTGACGCTAACAGGGCTCACAGTCTCCAGATCCGAATGGCGTCTAACTCGGTTCAGGCTACTATTAGTTTCATAGCCACACAGCTCTGTATCCTCCACCAAACCTTCAAGTTGCCAACCTCTCCTTTTCCAACTGGGAGCACGGTGGACACTGACTGCTGAAGGTGATATATACCTTTCTCTTTCTTTTCTTATTAATTTTTGTTATATAGCGGTCACAGATTATATACCACTTTATCCAAATCTGCCAGTCCCACTGTAACAGATGTTGTTTCTTCAGCAAATGTTACAGTTGTTTAACCACCAAATCCACGGACCAAAATTTTTTTCCCCTTTCCAACACACCTGTTCCCCTTTCCAACAGCATCTGTCCTTTTTCAACTCATTTTGGGATATGACCAAAAGTGCAACTGTGCAGGGACACCGTACTCAACGCCATCTCAGCACAGCAGCCATCCCTCGGTCCCTCCGATGTGGACAAGTAAAAGACCATTTCCTCCTATCCATGACAAAGCGTTGAGATTCACTCTGTGCAGCACTGGTGTTTAGTGGACAAGTAGATCTAAGATTGCGTACCACATTCTGCAGATACTCCTGTATACGTGCGTCTATTTCTATGGCAGGAATTAGTTCGCCAAATTTTGTCTTGTACCGGGGATCTAACAGTGTGGCAACCCAGTATTCAGGATTAGTTCAAATTCATACAATCCGAGGGTCATGTAGGTAGTGCAGCAAGAAGGCGCTCATGTGTCTTGTGCATCCAGGAGGACCAAGTCCTTGGTGTGTTGGTGGCAGAGAGGTGAGAATCGTGCATCCTTCCTCTGCCCTCTACCCACAACCTCGCACAACCGAAATGTGAGCAAGCTCTCACTCATCTGCTGAGTCTTCCATGCCCATCGCCAGTTCGTCCTCCATTTCTTCATGGGCTCCTGCACTTTCATCAACACTTTTTGCTGATACTATGCGCCCTTGTTAATCCCTCTCCCTCACCATGACTGCCGCATAGGTGCCGCTGACCATCTGGACCTCGTAGATCTTGTTATCCCTTCCGCATATGACTCCTCCTGTACTTCCTCCCCTTCCTCTTGTCCCAACACCTGACTCCGAATAATAATTACAGTGTGCTCCATCATGTAGATGACCAGAATTGTCACGCTGAGAATGACATTGCCAGTGCTAAACATCTTCGTCGACATTTCAAAACTGTGTAGCAGGGTGCATAGGTCCTTGATCTGACACCACTCCAGCAGCGTGATCTGCACCACCTCTGGATCAACTTATCCCAGGCTATATGTCTTACCGTATTTCAGCAGGGCTCTGCGGTGCTGCCACACACGCTGCAACATGTGCAGATTCCAATTCCTGCGTGTCGGAACATCGCATTTCCGGCGTTTAACTGCCAGACCCTAAGACTTCCGGAGTGATGAAAGTTGTTGAGCTGCTGTGTGCGCACGATGGAAGTGAGCACATAGCGAGCGTGCCCGCTGCACAAGGCCATGTAGGCCGTGATGGTGTTTTAAAAATTGCTGGAGAATTCGGATCAACACGTGAGCCATAAAAGGCACGTGTGTCACATTGCCCTGAGGATGGCCCGCAGCCAGGTTTGCATCATTGCCGCACACGGCTGTTAAGTCACCAACGGAGTCCGCTCCGTCAATTTGTACTCCGGTCGCCAGGTGACAACGTGTTCCTTTCATGAATAGTGCTGATGATGGGAGAGTAGTCGATGCCAGCGGCGCAGGTGGACGCAGGTTATGCTCACCCACTGGGCTGCATTACCTTGACAGATGCAGAATCTCTGGCTGAATGTAGCTGGTGGGTATCTCACAGATGAAATACCATCATTCAGCTACAACCAATGGGAAGACACCACACCCTTTTTTATGCCCATCCTGTCTGCAGACCACTGCCAGACATAGCTATGAACCTCTGGTTAATTTTACCCCCAGTTCAGTTTTATGATTTTGTGTGCTTGTTACCTGACTACTTTTCCTGCTTGCTGTTTATGTACCTTGTTGGCCGATACGCATTTCACCTCTGCTTGTTTTCTGATTAAGTCCTGGCCGTCCCATTCTGTTCCTGTTCCTCAATTAATGTTTTGACCCTGCCTGACTACTATTCTCTGTAATAGCGGTGTGACTCACATTTCCCATACATTTCAAAGTAAAACTTTGACCGCCTGATGGCATTGAGCTCTGCTGCCAGCATAGTAAGGAGGTGTGTGGTAGTCCTTGTGCGCAGTTGCAAGGAAGGGTGGCCTGACCACACAGGGTTTGCGCAAAGGTAGAGGACCCACACGAGGTTGAAGAGGCAGAAGCAGTGTATTAACTTCTACATACAGAACAAGGATTGAAACAACTCGTGGGGACGGCAAGACTTGTACAGCAGACCCTTCTCCATCTCTCACCATAGTTTGCCAGTGCCCAGTCAGTGACATGTAATGACCCTGTCTATGCTTACTGGTCCAAGTATCTGTGTTGAAATGCACCCTGTCGCACACAGATTTTCTCAAGGAAGTGGTGATGTTGTGTGCGACATGCCGGTGTAGCGCGGGCATGCTTTTCTTGGAGAAGCAGTGGTGATTGGGCATCTGGTACTGGGGCACAGCGACAGACATAAGGTCTGTAAAATCCTGTGTGTCCACTACGCGTAAAGGCAGCATTTCGGTAGCCAACAGCTTACAGAGGGATAGAGTCAACCACTTAGCTTTGTCATGGGTCGCAGTAAGTGGCCTTTTATTTGACCACATCTGAGGGACAGAGATCTGGCTGCTGTCTGTAGACGGTGTTGAGTAGGGTGTCCCTGGAAAAATGCAGGTTTGTGAGAAAAGTGCAGGCGGAGACATGATGTTGGCTTCATCTTGCCTTCAGATCTGTTCATCTTGTATCATTTTTAAAAAACACAGCAAGCAAGGGTTACTCCAAGCGGAGTCTCCCTTTTTTTCCAAAAATTGGGCCCCACACAGACACCTTATCAGTGGCAGCACTTGTGCCCTAGTTGCAAACAGGATGTTTTGATTTGCATCAAGCACATTCCAAATCCACAAGCATTTACTCTCCCCAGGATGACACAGGGGTAGTAAATTCCTTCTGGATCCATGACTTGTTCATTTTGATGAACGTCAGTCTGTCCACATTGTCACTGGACAGACGCGTGCGCTTATCTGTCAGCACACACCCAGCAGCACTGAAGACACGTTCAGAGACAACGCTGGCAGCTGGACACGACAAAATCTTCGAGGCGTAACTGGAGAGCTCTTGACATTTTTCTAGATTTGAAGCACAAAAGGAGCAAGGCTCCATTTGCAAAGTCATTGCATCGATGTTCATTTGGAGATACTCCTGTATCATCCTCTCCATCCGTTGACTATGTGTCAGACTTGTTGTCTCTGGTGGCCTTGCAAAGGAGGGTCTAAAAAAATTATGAAAAGATTCCATAAAATTGCTGTTACCAGCACCAGATACGGTCCTACTGGTACGGGTAGACTGTTGAAGATGACGAGGCCGTCCCATGTTTGTCAAGTTACAACTGGGAGAATCACTCCCTTCACCTGCACGGTTGTTTGGTGGAAAAGCCGAGCTAAGATCGAGTAACAGCTTCTGCTGATACTCCTGCATACGTGCGTCCCTTTCTATGGGTGGAATTATGTCACAAAATTTGGACTTGTCCCGGGGATCTAATAGTGTGGCAAGCCAGTAGTCATCATCACTTCTAATTTTGACAATACGAGGGTCATGTTGGAGGTAGTGCAACAAGAAGGCACTCATGTGTCTTGCGCAGCCATGCGCACCAAGTCCACGCTGTGTTTGTGGCATAGAGGTGCTAACCGTTCTTTCTTCCTCTGTCATCTCCCCCCAACCTCTTTCAACTGAAATTTGACCAAGGTCCCCCTCATCTGCTGAGTCTTCCATGTCCATGGACAGTTCGTCCTCCATATCTTCATGTCCTCCTGCACCTTCCTCAACATCTCACCTGCTACCATGCGCCCTTGTTGATCCCTGTCCCCCATGGTCCCATGCCTGCCGCGTTGGTGATGATGAACGTCTGGACCTTGGTGATGTTGTTGTGTCTTGCGCATATGAATCCTCCTGTAGTTCCTCCCCTTCCTGTTGTCCCACCCCCTGACTACGAATAGTGTTTAGCGTGTGCTCCAGCATGTAAATGACTGTAATCGTCATGCTGATAATGGCATTGTCAGCGCTAAACATATTCGTCGCCATGTCGAAACTGTGCAGAAGGGTGCATAGGTCCTTGATCTGAGATCACTCCATCAGGGTGATCTGCCCCACTTCTGCATCTCGTTGGCCCAGGCTATACATCATGACGTATTGCACCAGGGCTCGCCGGTGCTGCCACAGTCGCTGTAACATGTGGAGAGTTGAATTCCAGCGTGTCGCCACATCGCATTTCAGGCGATGAACCGGCAGGCCGAAAGACTTCTGGAGCGATGCAAGTCGCTCAGGTGCGGCGGTTGAACGGCGGAAGTGAGCACTGCAGACAGTTTCCGTGCCCTGGTCAGAAGGCCATCTAGGCCGGGATAGTGTGTTAAAAATTGCTGGACAACAAGGTTAAACACGTGAGCCATACAAGGCACGTGTGTCACCTTGCCCAGGCGAAGGGCCGCACCCAGGTTTGCAGCATTGTCGCACACGGCCTTACCAGGCTGCAGGTTGAGTGGAGACAACCATTTATCAAAATCAGTCTCCAGAGCTGCCCACAACTCAGTCGCTGTGTGACTCCTATTTCAAAGACATGTCAAGCTAAAGACCGCCTGATGCCGTTGCGCTCTGCTACCAGCATAGTAATGAGGGGTGCGTGATTCCTTCTGCGCAGTGAGAACGCTGGTGGCCTGACCAGGCAGGCTTGGGGCGGAGGTGGAGGACCCAGATGAGGTGGAGGATGCAGAAGCAGTGGCGGAACTTGGACAGACAGAGGATTGACACACAAGTCGTGGGGACGGCAAGACTTGTGCAGCAGACCCTTCACCATCTATCACCATAGTTACCCAGTGGCCAGTCAGCGACATGTAACGTCCCTGTCCATGCTTACTGGTCCAAGTATCGGTGGTGAAATGCACCCGTTCACACACAGAGTTTCTCAAGGAAGCGGTGATGTTGTGTGCGACATGCTGGTGTAGCGCGGGCACACCTTTCTTAGAGAAGTAGTGGCGACTAGGCATCTGGTACTGGGGCACAGCGACAGACATAAGGTCTCTAAAATCCTGTGTGTCCACTAGGCGGAAAGGCAGCATTTCTGTAGTCAACAGCTTACAGAGGGATAGAGTCAACCTCTTCGCTTTGTCATGGGTCGCAGGAAGTGGCCTTTTATTTGACCACATCTGAGGGACAGAGATCTGGCTGCTGTGTGTAGACGGTGTTGAGTCGGGTGTCCCTGGAAAAATGCAGCTTTGTGAGGAAAGTGCAGGCGGAGACATGATGTTGCCTTCATCCAAAGTTGGTGCTATCGATGTCTGAGAGAGCTGTACACACTCACTTGTTTCCCCTTCCAAACCAACTGACGACCTACCAAGCAAACTGCCTGTTGCGGTTACAGTGGTGGAAGTTGTGGGTGGAAAAACAGGTGTGACAGCTGTCCCCACAGTCCTAGAAGATGACGAGCGCGCGGATGCACTGGAAGGGGCAGGCGGTGGATGGTTCGCTCCGCTAGGCCGCATTGCAGCACGGTGAGCTTCCCATCGGGCCATATGATATTTATTCATGTGACGATTCATGGAAGAAGTTGTCAAACTGCTGAGGTTTTGACCTCTACTAAGAGAACCATGACAAATTTTACAGATCACATAATTTGGGCGATCTTTTTCTATGTCAAAAAAGGACCTGGCTAGGCAAGGCTTAGAGGCCATGCGACCTGTTGATCCACCCCGAATAATGCTCAGAGGCAGAGTGGTGGCTGAGGATGCAGTTGTAGACGTGCTACCAGTGCTCCGACTGTGTCCAGGAAGGCGCCAGGTTACTTCGACGTCGGTTGCATCCTCCTCCACCGCCTCTGTTGACCTCCTCGAGTGTCTGACTGTGGGTTGACAGTAGGTGTGATCTAGAACTTAATCATCAATTGTTGTGTTTGCACTCCCCTACCCCTCAGACCGAGTTTCTTCTTGCCCTGACCGAATATTTAAGTTGTCATCCCAATCGGGTATCTGCGTCTCATCTTCATCAGTATGTTCCTCATTGCCTATAACCACAGTTGTTGGAAAGGCAGCATTTTGGTAGCCAACAGTTTGCATATGATGAAAGTCAACCTCCAAGCCATTTCATGCCCTTCTAAAAGCATGTAAAACACAGCGAGGGGACTCCAACCACAGTCTCCCTCGTTGCCACTAACTGGGCCACACACACCCCACTTGACTGGCATCGGTTGAGCCCCCTTTTGAAAAAGAAAAAGATGCTTTGCATGAAGCACTCTCAAAAATACGCGTGCCTTTCCCGTCCCCTGGCTGACCCAGGGGAAGAAAAGTCCTCTGAGAGCCATGACTTGTTCATCTTGGTTCTTTTAGAGACACAGCGAGGGGACTCCAACCACAGTCTCCCTCGTTGCCACTAACTGGGCCACACACACCCCACTTGACTGGCATCGGTTGACCCCCCCTTTTGACAAAGAAAAAGATGCTTTTCATGAAGCACTCTCAAAAATACGCGTGCCTTTCCCGTCCCCTGGCTGACCCAGGGGAAGAAAAGTCCTCTGAGAGCCATGACTTGTTCATCTTGGTTCTTTTAGAGACACAGCGAGGGGACTCCAACCACAGTCTCCCTCGTTGCCACTAACTGGGCCACACACACCCCACTTGACTGGCATCGGTTGACCCCCCCTTTTGACAAAGAAAAAGATGCTTTGCATGAAGCACTCTCAAAAATACGCGTGCCTTTCCCGTCCCCTGGCTGACCCAGGGGAAGAAAAGTCCTCTGAGAGCCATGACTTGTTCATCTTGGTTCTTTTAGAGACACAGCGAGGGGACTCCAACCACAGTCTCCCTCGTTGCCACTAACTGGGCCACACACACCCCACTTGACTGGCATCGGTTGAGCCCCCTTTTGAAAAAGAAAAAGATGCTTTGCATGAAGCACTCTCAAAAATACGCGTGCCTTTCCCGTCCCCTGGCTGACCCAGGGGAAGAAAAGTCCTCTGAGAGCCATGACTTGTTCATCTTGGTTCTTTTAGAGACACAGCGAGGGGACTCCAACCACAGTCTCCCTCGTTGCCACTAACTGGGCCACACACACCCCACTTGACTGGCATCGGTTGAGCCCCCCTTTTGACAAAGAAAAAGATGCTTTGCATGAAGCACTCTCAAAAATACGCGTGCCTTTCCCGTCCCCTGGCTGACCCAGGGGAAGAAAAGTCCTCTGAGAGCCATGACTTGTTCATCTTGGTTCTTTTAGAGACACAGCGAGGGGACTCCAACCACAGTCTCCCTCGTTGCCACTAACTGGGCCACACACACCCCACTTGACTGGCATCGGTTGACCCCCCCTTTTGACAAAGAAAAAGATGCTTTTCATGAAGCACTCTCAAAAATACGCGTGCCTTTCCCGTCCCCTGGCTGACCCAGGGGAAGAAAAGTCCTCTGAGAGCCATGACTTGTTCATCTTGGTTCTTTTAGAGACACAGCGAGGGGACTCCAACCACAGTCTCCCTCGTTGCCACTAACTGGGCCACACACACCCCACTTGACTGGCATCGGTTGAGCCCCCTTTTGAAAAAGAAAAAGATGCTTTGCATGAAGCACTCTCAAAAATACGCGTGCCTTTCCCGTCCCCTGGCTGACCCAGGGGAAGAAAAGTCCTCTGAGAGCCATGACTTGTTCATCTTGGTTCTTTTAGAGACACAGCGAGGGGACTCCAACCACAGTCTCCCTCGTTGCCACTAACTGGGCCACACACACCCCACTTGACTGGCATCGGTTGACCCCCCCTTTTGACAAAGAAAAAGATGCTTTGCATGAAGCACTCTCAAAAATACGCGTGCCTTTCCCGTCCCCTGGCTGACCCAGGGGAAGAAAAGTCCTCTGAGAGCCATGACTTGTTCATCTTGGTTCTTTTAGAGACACAGCGAGGGGACTCCAACCACAGTCTCCCTCGTTGCCACTAACTGGGCCACACACACCCCACTTGACTGGCATCGGTTGACCCCCCCTTTTGACAAAGAAAAAGATGCTTTGCATGAAGCACTCTCAAAAATACGCGTGCCTTTCCCGTCCCCTGGCTGACCCAGGGGAAGAAAAGTCCTCTGAGAGCCATGACTTGTTCATCTTGGTTCTTTTAGAGACACAGCGAGGGGACTCCAACCACAGTCTCCCTCGTTGCCACTAACTGGGCCACACACACCCCACTTGACTGGCATCGGTTGAGCCCCCTTTTGAAAAAGAAAAAGATGCTTTGCATGAAGCACTCTCAAAAATACGCGTGCCTTTCCCGTCCCCTGGCTGACCCAGGGGAAGAAAAGTCCTCTGAGAGCCATGACTTGTTCATCTTGGTTCTTTTAGAGACACAGCGAGGGGACTCCAACCACAGTCTCCCTCGTTGCCACTAACTGGGCCACACACACCCCACTTGACTGGCATCGGTTGAGCCCCCCTTTTGACAAAGAAAAAGATGCTTTGCATGAAGCACTCTCAAAAATACGCGTGCCTTTCGCCTCCCCTGGCTGACCCAGGGGAAGAAAAGTCCTCTGAGAGCCAGGTCCACATTGTCAGTGGACAGACACGTGTGCTTATCTGCCAGCAGACCCCCAGCAGCACTGAAGACAGGTTCCGAGAGAACGCTGGCTGCAGGACACGACAAGATCCTCAAGGCGTACGTGGCGAGCTCAGGCAATTTATCCAGATTGGAAGCCTAAAATGAGCAGGGCTCAAGTTGCACAATAATGGAATCGATGTTTCTTTGCATATACTCATATATCTGTGTGTCTCCCTCTTTTTCCTTGTCCAGCTGTTTTGTTTTCACATGAGTATATGTCCTTGTCACTTTCCCATGTGTTTGTGTTATGTTGTGAGTTGTTTGTCACCTTTTGGACACCTTTCAGGGTGTTTTCTAGGTGTTTTACTGTGTTTGTGATTGCCTGCCATTGTTTCCTATGGGCTCGAGTTCGGTTCGTCGAACGTTCGACGAGCCGAACTCGAGCCAGACCCCCCGTTCGGCGAACCGCCTCGAGCCGAACCGGGACCGGTTCGCTCATCTCTAGTAGCGATACGTTTAGGATCTCTGTTTTTTGTAGGTTTACTTTAAAGTTGGAGAGTCCACCAAAAGTCTCAAACTCCTGTAGTATGGCGGGTAAGCTAATCCTTGGTTGTGTCACATATATCAGGAGGTCATCTGCAAACAGTGCCAGTTTATGAGACGTTGGTCCTATCTGTAACCCCTTTATCGAGGGGTTTTTCCTAAGCGCGTTTGCCAGGGATTCCATTACCAAAATGTATAGGTATGGTGATAGAGGGCATCCCTGTCTGGTGCCATTTCCAATATTGAATGGGGTTGACAGGCGTCCGTTCACACCCACTTAGCAGCTCTCTTTCAATAGACACTGTAAACCTGAAATGCTGTGGACAAAGCAAGAGCAATAGGGACTTATCAAAATATAAGAGGCATACTGTCTTAATGTGCTCACCTTGTATATGGCTGTGTCACTCACAATCATTAGTACAGGCAGAAACAGCTGCCACAAGGACCACAAGTCCAGAGGCTGGAGTAGTATGCAGGAACCAGAAGAACGTGGATGAAACTGCACTGCTGTAGAGGAAAACTTCAGCTTAATCCACGTTTCTTCTGGTTCCTGCAATAGACCATGTACACAGAGAGCTGTGGTGTGGGTGGAGACAGCCTTCTGAGCTCTGCTACATGCAGCATCTAAAACTCTAAGCAAACTAAGGCATGCTTTGCTGGATTCAGGGTCTCTGTCTCTATATCATGCTCCCCTCAGACGAGAGATCAAAAACTTGGTGACAGATTCGGTTTAATAAGACCCAGCACCATATGAAGTATTACAGGCCATGGCAGAAAAGACATCAATCACTAACAGTTTAAAGCTATTAAATAGCACAAAACACAAAAGTTAAAAAGGTTTACAACTAACAAAGCTGATTTTAATCAATAGATCAGACACGGCCATTACACAGTGCACCACAGGGACACGTATATAACATCATCTCAGCACTAGAACATTTTATATAACGTCCAATTGTGGAAATTATTGTTATTCCAAGATCTTTGTTTCTGGAACAACCCCTCTAATTATTATAGTCATTAAGCACAAGGAAACTCGGAAAATTACCTTAACAGACACAATAATGGTTTGATTGATTCCAAAGGGTTCCTGGGAATTAATTTCTAAGCTGGAAAGTCCAGTGAGAAAGCCCGATGCCAGCCGCCCATTACTGTCCACCTGCACGACGGGCACCTTGTCTGCCCCATCCAAGATCCGGTAAATAACAACCGCGGCTCGGTCTCTGGATGAAGACAGTGGTGATAACATTATAGCAGGATAGTACGTCACGGTGTAGGAATAGGACTAACTATACATCGGAACAATTTTTTTTAATAAATGTTAATACAATAAAACACATACATGCATATATATTTAAACACATACGTATGTACACATATATACATATTTAGAGGAGATCTATATGCAGTGGATACGGAAAGTATTCACACCCCTTTACATTTTTCACGCTGTTTCATTGCAGCCATTTGGTAAATTCACAAAAGATCATTTTTGTTCTGATTAATGCATAATCAAAAAAATCCCTTAATATGGTGTCAAAGTGAAGCAAAACAAAAAGACCCCTATGAGCAGATGTGTGGCAAAAATTGTCCACAGAGGTCAAGACCACCAGAAAATCAAATCTCGATTGTTCTCATTAATGTACACTCTGTACCCCATCCCCCATCAGCCCATCCCCCATCTTGTCAGAAAAAAAACCACCAAACGTAGAAATTTTTTGCAAATTTCTTAAACGAGAAAAACTGAAATCTCACAGTGATAAGTATTCAGCCCCTTTGCTCAGTATATCGCATGGTGATAAGTATTCAGCCCCTTTGCTCAGTATTGAGTTGAAGCACCCTCCTTTTGAGCTAGTACAACCATGAATCTTCTTGGGATCCTGGATTTGGGGATCCTCGGCCATTCTTCCTTGCAGATCCTCTCCAGTTCCGTCAGGTTGGATGGTGAACGTTGGTGGATGCCATTTTCAGGT
>NC_134360.1:597500-635000 GCF_048569485.1 Anomaloglossus baeobatrachus | reverse complement strand
AATTTATTGAGATGCACTTGTAATTGAGATTTATCAGTCTGGAGCCATTTCTAAAGTTTTGGGACTACAGCGAACCACAGTGATATCCATTATCCACAAATGATGAAAACATGGAACAGTGGTGAACTTTCCCAGGAGTGGCCGGCCGAATAAAATTACCCGAAGAGCACAGTGACGACTCGTCAAACACCGCACAACATCATCCAAATAACCGCAGGTCTCACTTGCCTCTGTTAAGTTCAGTGCTTATGACACCAGCATAAGAAACTCAACAAAAATGGGCAAAATGGCCAAGCTCCAACACAAAAACCACTGATTAGCAAAAAGAACAAAAGGCTCATCTCAGTTTAGCTAGAGAATATCTAAATGATCCCCAAGACGTTTGGGAGAATACCCTGTGGACTGACGAGACAAAAGCTGAAATGTTTGGAAGTTGAATGTCCCATTACATCTGGTGTAGAATTAACAAAGCATTTCAGAAAAGGAACATCATACCCACAGTAAAGTATGGTGGTCTGAAGCTGTTCTGCTCCTTCAGGACCTGGAAGACTTGCTGAGGTAAATGCAACCATGAATTCTGCTGTCTATCAAAAAGTCCTGAAGGAAAATTTCCAGCCATCTGTTCCTGACCCTAAGCTGAGGCGCACTTGGGTTATGAAGTAGGACAATAAGCCAAATCACAGCAGCTAGTCCACCTCTGAACAGCTTAAGAAAAACAAAAATGAAGACTTTGGAGTGGCCTAGTCACAGTCCTAACCCTAATCCAATTTAGATATGAAGGCAGTTCATGCTCAGAAACCCTCCAATATGGCTGAATTACAACAATTCTGCAAATATGAGTGGGCCAAAATTCATTAACAGCGTTGTAAAAGACTCATTGCCAGTTATCGGTAACGCTTGATTGCAGTTGTTCCTCCTAAGGGTGGCCAAACAAGATATTAAGTTTAGGGGGCAATCACTTTTTCACACATGGCCCTGTAGGTTTGGATTTCTTTTTCCCTTAATAATAAAGTCCTTCATTTATAAACTGCATTTTGTGTTTACTTGTTTTTTTCGCTCTCTAATATTTATATTTGCTTGGTGATCTGAAACATTTTAGTGCGATAAGCATGCAGAAGAATAAGAAATCAAGAAGGGTGCAAACACTTTTTCTCACCACTGTATCTTCAGTGTTATCCCATAAGAAGATAGAATAACATTTACTGAAATTTTAGGACGGAATCACACTCATGACATACTGACAATACTAAAAAGAAATGTACCATATTCACCATACAATTTGTTGTGCAATTTCTCCTGAGTACGCAGATACTGCATGTGTGGTGTAAATCTACTGTTTGGGCGCACGGCAGGGCTTGAAAGGGAAGGAGTGCCATCCGAGTTTTGAAATGCCAAATTGTCTGGAATAGTTGGCAGATGCCATGTCGTATTTGCAGAGCCACGGAAGTGCCTAAACAATGGGTGGGGGGTTCCAAAGTAACCCCATTTTAGAGACTACACCCCTCAAGAAATCTAGATGTGTGGTGAGCACCTTGAACATTAAAAAAAAAAAAATAACTCTGTTTTAGCTCTAAATTTTGCATTTTCACAAGGCTAAAAGGAGAAAAATTCACCATACAATTTGTTCTGCAATTTCTCTTGAGTACGCAGATATCCCATATGTGGTGGAAAATGATGGTTTGGACGCATGCCACCGAGGTTCCAAGGCAACAGAAATCCCCCAAAAGTGACACCATTTTGGAAACTACACCCCTCAAGAAATATATCTAGGGGTGTGGTGCACATCTTGAATCCATTTGTCTTTCACTGAATTTTATAATATTGGGCAGTGAAAAAAGAGAATTTTGTTTACTTACTGTAAATTCTTTTTCTTATAGTTCCGACATGGGAGACCCAGACCATGGGTGTATAGCTTCTGCCTCCGGAGGACACACAAAGTACTACACTCAAACGTGTAGCTCCTCCCTCCGGGCTATATACACCCCCTGGATGACAATCTAACCAGTTCAGTGCAAAAGCTGAAGGAGGACATCCACCCATAAGTAGAGATAGAGTAAAACTCGGAAAAACCGGAACCTCTGTCTACAACAACAGCCGGTGATAACACACGGAACAAGAACTGCCAACAGGCAACAGGGAGGGTGCTGGGTCTCCCATGTCGGAACTATAAGAAAAAGAATTTACGGTAAGTAAACAAAATTCTCTTTTTCTTCATCGTTCCTTATGGGAGACCCAGACCATGGGACGTCTCAAAGCAGTCCATGGGTGGGAAATAAACCAAACTGAGAAGTAGGCAAAACCTAACTTCACAAATGGGCGACAGCCGCCTGAATGATGCGTCTGCCCAAGCTCGCATCTGCCGAAGCATGAGCATGCACTTGGTAGTGCTTCGAAAAGGTGTGCAGACTAGACCAAGTGGCAGCCTGACAAACCTGCTGAGCCGTAGCCTGGTGCCTGAAAGCCCAGGAGGCACCGACAGCTCTGGTCGAGTGCGCCTTAATCCCTGGCGGTGGGGGCACCTGAGAACACTGGTAGGCATCGGAGATGGCCGACCTAATCCAACGAGCTAGGGTCGGTTTAGAAGCCGAGAGACCCTTGCGCTGACCCCATGGTTAGCACAAAAAGTGAGGTGCACCGCCTAAAAGCGGCTGTGCGTGACACATAGATTCGGAGCGCCCGCACCAAATCCAAGGTATGCAACGCCTTCTCAAAGCGATGCACAGGGGCCGGACAAAGGGAAGGCAACGAAATGTCCTGGTTAAGGTGGAAAGAAGACACCACCTTAGGGAGAAAATCCGGAGTCGGACGGAGAACCACCTTGTCTTGGTGAAACACTAAAAAAGGTGACTCCGAAGAGAGCGCAGCCAAATCAGAGACTCTCCTGAGAGAAGTTATGGCTACTAGAAAAACCACTTTCTGTGAAAGTCTAAACAAGGGAACCTCCCTAAGAGGCTCAAAGGGGGGTTTCTGTAAGGCCGTGAGGACCAGATTAAGGTCCCAGGGATCCAAAGGCCGCCGGTAAGGTGGAATGATGTGAGATGCGCCCTGCATGAAAGTGCGCACCTGAGCCAGTCGGGCGATACGCCGCTGGAATAATACCGACAGAGCCGACACCTGTCCCTTGAGGGAATTGAGGGACAGTCCTAGCTGCAGACCGGACTGTAGAAAGGACAGGATGGTCGGCAAGGAGAACGGCCAAGGAACATGGCCGGAAGAGCGACACCAGGACAGGAAAATCTTCCAAGTCCTGTGGTAAATCTTGGCTGAGGAAGACTTCCGAGCCTGAGTCATAGTGGAGATTACCTCAGAAGGAATGCCTGAAGCCGTCAGGATCCAGGACTCAAGTCAATCTGAGAGCCGCAGAATTCTGGCGGAAAAACGGACCTTGAGAGAGAAGGTCTGGGCGGTCCGGGAGATGCCACGGCATTTCTACGGACAGACGGAGCAGGTCTGGGTACCAAGCTCGCCTGGGCCAGTCTGGAGCGATGATTATGACCCGACGGCCCTCCATTCTGATCTTGCGCAGAACCCTGGGCAAGAGCGCTAGAGGGGGAAACACATAGGCCAGACGGAACTGGGACCAATCTTGAACCAGCGCGTCCGCTGCGAAGGCCTGAGGATCGTGGGAGCGAGCCACGTAAACCGGAACTTTGTTGTTGTGCCGGGATGCCATTAGATCCACTTCCGGAGTGCCCCACTTGCGGCAGATTGACCTGAACACTGCCGGATGCAGGGCCCACTCGCCGCTGTCCACGGTTTGACGGCTGAGATAATCGGCCTCCCAGTTTTCTACGCCTGGGATGTGGACTGCGGATATGGTGGACTTGGAGTCCTCCGTCCACTGAAGGATTCGTTGAACCTCCAACAATGCCAGGCGGCTGCGAGTCCCGCCCTGGTGATTGATGTAGGCAACCGCTGTCGCGTTGTCCGACTGGACTCGAATGTGCTTGCCCGCCAACAGGTGGTGAAAGGCTACGAGAGCTAGAAGAACAGCCCTGATTTCCAGCACATTGATCGAGAGGGCTGATTCGGACGGAGTCCAAGTGCCCTGTGCTCGGTGGTGGAGAAATACTGCTCCCCAGCCGGAGAGGCTGGCATCCGTGGTGAGGATCACCCAGGACGGAGTCAGGAAGGAGCGTCCCTGTGACAGAGAGAGGGGCCGAAGCCACCACTGAAGAGAGCTCCTGGTCTGCGGCGACAGAGCCACTAGCTTGTGCAAGGAAGAGGTCCGCTTGTCCCAACAGCGGAGAATGTCCAGCTGCAGGGGACGCAGATGGAACTGGGCAAAGGGAACCGCTTCCATTGACGCCACCATCTGACCCAGCACCTGCATGAGGTGCCTGATGGAATGACGGCGGGGCTTCAACAGAGAGCGCACCGCCAGATGAAGGGACTGCTGTTTGACTAAGGGCAGCTTCACAAGTGCCGGCAGAGTCTCGAATTGCATCCCTAGGTACGTAAGTTCCTGGGTCGGGGTCAAAGTGGACTTGGGCAGATTGACAAGCCACCCGAATTGGACAAGCGTGGCGAGAGTGAGCGAGACGCTCCGCTGGCAGTCTGCACTGGATGAGGCCTTGACTAGAAGGTCGTCCAGGTAGGGGATTACTGCCAACCCCTGGAGATGCAGGACCGCAACCACTGCTGCCATGACCTTGGTGAAAACACGAGGGGCCGTGGCTAACCCGAAGGGGAGAGCCACGAATTGGAAATGTTCCTCTCCGACTGCAAAGCGTAGCCAACGTTGGTGGGAAACCGCAATAGGCACATGCAGATAGGCATCCCTGATGTCGATGGATGCTAGAAAATCTCCTTGGGTCATTGAGGCAATGACCGATCTCAGAGATTCCATGCGAAAGCGCCGCACCTGAACATGCTTGTTGAGAAGCTTGAGATCCAGGATGGGCCGGAAGGAACCGTCCTTCTTGGGGACTAGGAAGAGGTTTGAGTAAAAACCTCTGAACCGTCCCCGGGCGGGAACCGGAACAATTACACCGTTGGCCTGCAAGGATGCCACGGCCTGTGAGAAGGCGGCGGCTTTGGAGCAGGGGGGAATGGACAGAAAAAATCTGTTTGGCGGGCTGGAAGAAAATTCTATCCTGTAGCCGTGGGAGATGATATCCCGCACCCACTGATCGGAGACGTGCTGAAACCACACGTCGCCAAAGTGGGAGAGCCTGCCACCGACCAAGGAAGTTGCTGGCGCAGCCAGATAGTCAAGAGGAGGCTGCCTTAGTGGCAGCTGCTCCTCCGTTCTTCTGAGGACGCGGCTTCGCGCGCCAGTTGGGTTTACGATCCTTGGCTGAGTTAGTGGACGAGGCTGAGGGCTTAGAGGATGACCAGTTAGAGGAACGAAAGGAACGAAACCTCGACTGGTTCCTGCCCTGGACAGGTTTCCTGGTTTTAGTTTGTGGCAAGGAAGTACTCTTCCCGCCAGTAGCTTCCTTAAGGCTATGTCCGCACGTTGCTTTTTACCTGCTTTTTTGCTGCTTTTTCTTCTGCGCTGTTTAATGCCAAAATGGTTGTGTTCTGCTTTTCAAGCAAAGTCTATGGGAATTTGGGTTTCTTGTCCGCACTATGCAGTTCAAACTGCAGCCTTTTTGTTGCAGAACTTTGGTCAAAAACTCAGCTTTGCAGGGCAAAACCCAAATGGCAAAAACAATTGACATGTCAGTTGTTTTTGCCATTTGGGTTTTGCACTGCAAAGCTGAGTTTTTGACCAAAGTTCTGCAACAAAAAGGCTGCAGTTTGAACTGCATAGTGCGGACAAGAAACCCAAATTCCCATAGACTTTGCTTGAAAAGCAGAACACAACCATTTTGGCATTAAACGCTGCAGTTGAAAAAGCAGCAAAAAAGCAGGTAAAAAGCAGGTAAAAAGCAACGTGCGGACATAGCCTAATAATTTCATCCAGTTGTTCACCGAACAGCCGGGACCCAGCAAAGGGGAGCCCAGCAAGGTACTTCTTAGAAGAAGCGTCTGCTTTCCACTCTCGAAGCCACAAAATCCTGCGGATCGCGAGAGAATTAGCGGAAGCCACCGCCGTGCGGTGAGAAGCCTCCAGAATGGCAGACATGGCGTAGGATGAAAAAGCCGAAGCCTGGGAAGTTAAGGCAACCATCTCGGGTATAGAGTCCCTGGCGAGGGAATGTATCTCCGCCAGAGAGGCAGAGACTGCCTTAAGAGCCCACACTGCTGCAAAAGACGGGGAGAACGAGGCTCCTGCCGCCTCATATACAGATTTGGCCAGAAGGTCAACCTGGCGGTCAGTGGGATCCTTAAGAGAGGTGCCATCGACCACAGATACGACTGTCCGGGCTGAGATTCTAGACACCGGAGGGTCTACCTTTGGGGACTGAGCCCACTCCTTAACCACCTCTGGTGGAAAGGGAAAACGGTCATCAGAACTACGCTTTGGGAAGCGTTTGTCAGGACAGGCCCTGGGCTTGGTAACAGTGGCCTGAAAACTGGAGTGGTTAAAAAACGTACTCCTAGCTCTCTTAGGAGAGGTAAACTGGTGTATTTCTACCAGAGAGGCTTGTTCCTCTGACACTGGGGGATTGAGGTTCAGTACGGAGTTAATGGATGTAATCAAGTCACTAACATCCGCATCACCCTCAGATAAGTCAATGGGGTACATAGAGGTAGCGTCTGAGCCCACAGTAAAAGTATCCTCCTTGCCCTGCAATTCAGCTTGTGAATCAGAGCCGTGGGACAAGGAAGGAGAAGGGTCCCTGCGTCTCCGTTTAGGAGGACGAGGTCCTAAAACATGCTCTGAGAGCTCTGCAGAGCTTGGAGCAGCAGAGGCGCCCTGAGAAGGGGGCTGATGCATGGTCAGCAGAGTCCGGGACAGCTGTCCCATGGAGTCGGCAAAAGACTGGGAAATAGCTCTGGAAAAAGATGCTACCCAAGCCGGGGGTTCAGCCACCGGGGCCGGAGCAGCCGGAGGGACCCCTGAAGAGGCTCCAGGCTGAGGCACCACCATGTTAGAGCAGGCATCACAATGTGGATATGTGCTCGGTTCTGGCAGAATCAGCTTACATGCAGTGCATATAGCGTACAGCTTAGCAGACTTGCTCCTAGTGACAGACATGCTGCTGAGGTGGAGACTCTGCAGTAAGAATACCCTCCTGTAGAATGACCCCCTAAGAGTGTATAATAAAGCCCACAACCAGAGGTTGTGGCTTACCAGACCGTGTGTGCCCTCCGGATTCCACAGCTCGGACCCCCAGTGAAGCTTCTGCCTTCCAGGATGCAGTAGCTGCAGCAGCCAGCGCCGATCAGTGTGAGAACGCTGATAAAATGGTGCTGGAGTGAGGAGGGGAGGCGGGGATTAGCCCAAGAGCGGGAAACTGGAGGGCCAAGGAGAGATACAGGGGAGGGAAACATCTCCTCAGAGAGGAGTGTCCTCCCCTCTGCTGAACGGCCGGTGGGCGGCGCCACACTGTTCCCCTGCATGAATGACATGCAGGGGAAGCTGAAACCGAAACTAGGCCACAACTGAAGCCGGGGCCTAGATTTTTACATGCGGCCGACGAGCAGGCACCCTCGGCGCGGTTCTCAGGAAAAACCCAGAGAACCGGCCGGAAATCACAGCAAAGTGACAAAACACACTCTCCCCACAATAAATGTACCCGGGACCCCTGAAAAACGTCTCCATACTTAGCTTTTGAGACGCAGGGCCATGTCCCTGGGGGGGGTTAAGCGCTCCGTCCGGCAGGACCCTGACAGGGCTGCGGATGGAGACCGGTCTTCTGCAAAGCAGAGAGGACCGTGATGGCTCCCACTTCAAGCCAGAGCCTCAGAGGATGGTGAAGGAGCGCGGCATGTGAAGGCTCCAGCCTTGTAAAGTCAACCTTAACAGCACCGCTGACACAGTGGGGTGAGAAGGGACATGCCGGGAGTCCAGACTGGACCCGCTTTTCTTCCATATCTTTGAAATCAAAATCTTAAAAATTAAAAATCAGAGAATGCATGAGTGTGTGTGACCTCCTGAAACACAAAGCATTGAACTGGTTAGATTGTCATCCAAGGGGTGTATATAGCCCGGAGGGAGGAGCTACACGTTTGAGTGTAGTACTTTGTGTGTCCTCCGGAGGCAGAAGCTATACACCCATGGTCTGGGTCTCCCATAAGGAACGATGAAGAAATGATATATCATGTTGTTTTCAATAAAAATTATGTTGAAGGCGCACTTAAGTTTGCAAGGGTAACAGGAGAAAATGGACTACAAAGAAGGGAATTTTGTTTACTTACCGTAAATTCCTTTTCTTCTAGCTCCTATTGGGAGACCCAGACAATTGGGTGTATAGCTTCTGCCTCCGGAGGCCACACAAAGTATTACACTTTAAAAAGTGTAACCCCTCCCCTCTGCCTATACACCCTCCCGTGCATCACGGGCTCCTCAGTTTTGGTGCAAAAGCAGGAAGGAGGAAACTTATAAATTGGTTTAAGGTAAATTCAATCCGAAGGATGTTCGGAGAACTGAAAACCATGAACCAAAAGAACAATTCAACATGAACAACATGTGTACACAAAAAGAACAAACAGCCCGAAGGGAACAGGGGCGGGTGCTGGGTCTCCCAATAGGAGCTAGAAGAAAAGGAATTTACGGTAAGTAAACAAAATTCCCTTCTCCTTTGTCGCTCCATTGGGAGACCCAGACAATTGGGACGTCCAAAAGCAGTCCCTGGGTGGGTAAAAGAATACCTCGATAAAAAGAGCCGAAAGCGACCCCTTCTTACAGGTGGGCAACCGCCGCCTGAAGGACTCGCCTACCTAGACTGGCGTCTGCCGAACCATAGGTATGCACCTGATAGTGTTTCGTGAAAGTGTGCAGACTAGACCAGGTAGCTGCCTGACACACCTGCTGAGCCGTAGCCCGGTGCCGCAATGCCCAGGACGCACCCACGGCTCTGGTAGAATGGGCTTTCAGCCCTGAAGGAAGCGGAAGCCCAGAAGAACGGTAGGCTTCAAGAATCGGTTCCTTGATCCACCGAGCCAAGGTTGACTTGGAAGCCTGCGAACCCTTACGCTGGCCAGCGACAAGGACAAAGAGCGCATCTGAACGGCGCAGGGGCGCAGTGCGAGACACGTAGAGCCGGAGAGCTCTCACCAGATCTAACGAGTGCAAATCCTTTTCACATTGGTGAACTGGATGAGGGCAAAATGAAGGTAAGGAGATATCCTGATTGAGATGAAAAGGGGATACCACCTTAGGGAGAAATTCCGGGACCGGACGCAGAACCACCTTATCCTGGTGAAAAACCAGGAAGGGGGCTTTGCATGACAGCGCTGCCAGCTCCGACACTCTACGGAGCGATGTAACTGCCACTAGAAATGCCACCTTCTGCGAAAGACGTGATAAAGAGGCATCCCGCAGCGGCTCGAAAGGTGGTTTCTGAAGAGCCGTTAGCACCCTGTTAAGATCCCAGGGTTCCAGCGGACGCTTGTAAGGTGGGACTATGTGGCAAACTCCCTGCAGGAACGTGCGGACCTGCGGAAGCCTGGCTAGACGCTTTTGAAAAAATACGGATAGCGCCGATACTTGTCCCTTGAGAGAGCCGAGAGACAAACCCTTGTCCATTCCTGATTGAAGGAATGAAAGAAAAGTGGGTAAGGCAAAGGGCCAGGGAGAAAAACCCTTATCAGAGCACCAGGATAAGAAGATCCTCCAAGACCTGTGATAGATCTTGGCGGACGATGGTTTCCTGGCCTGTCTCATAGTGGCAATGACATCTTGAGATAACCCTGAGGACGCTAGGAGCCAGGACTCAATGGCCACACAGTCAGGTTGAGGGCCGCAGAATTCAGATGGAAAAACGGCCCTTGAGACAGCAAGTCTGGGCGGTCTGGGAGCGCCCACGGTTGACCCACCGTGCGATGCCACAGATCCGGGTACCACGACCGCCTCGGCCAATCTGGGGCGACGAGAATGGCGCGACGACAGTCAGACCTGATCTTGCGCAGCACTTTGGGCAGCATCGCCAGAGGAGGAAATACATAGGGCAGTCGAAACTGCGACCAATCCTGAACTAATGCGTCTGCCGCCAGAGTTCTGTGATCTTGAGACCGGGCCATGAATGCCGGGACTTTGTTGTTGTGCCGTGACGCAATGCGATCGACGTCCGGCGTTCCCCAGCGGCGACAGATCTCTCGAAACACGTCTGGGTGAAGAGACCATTCCCCCGCGTCCATGCCCTGTCGGCTGAGAAAATCTGCTTCCCAGTTTTCTACGCCCGGGATGTGAACTGCGGAGATGGTGGAAGCTGTGGCTTCCACCCACTGCAGAATTCGTCGGACTTCCTGGAAGGCTGGACGACTGCGAGTGCCGCCTTGGTGGTTGATGTATGCGATGGCAGTGGCGTTGTCCGACTGGATCCGGATCTGCCTGCCCTCCAGCCACCGATGAAAGGCCAATAGGGCTAGATACACTGCCCTTATCTCCAGAATATTGATCTGAAGGGATGACTATCGGAGTCCAGGTTCCCTGAGCCCTGTGGTGGAGAAAAACCGCCCCCCACCCTGACAGGCTCGCGTCCGTCGTGACCACAGCCCAGGTGGGGGGTAGGAAGGATTTTCCCTGCGATAGAGAGTTGGGAAGGAGCCACCACTGAAGTGACGTCTTGGTTGCAAGGGAAAGAGACGTTCCTGTCGAGTGAAGTCAACCTCCTGTCCCATTTGCGGAGAATGTCCCACTGGAGTGGCCGCAGATGGAATTGCGCGAAGGGCACTGCCTCCATCGCTGCCACCATCTTCCCCAGGAAGTGCATGAGGCGCCTCAAGGGGTGTGACTGACCCCGAAGAAGAGATTGCACTCCTGCCTGCAGCGAAAGCTGCTTGTCCAGCGGTAGCATGACTACTGCTGACTGAGTATGAAACTCCATCCCAAGGTACGTCAGTGATTGGGTCGGTGTCAACTTGGATTTTGGGAAGTTGATGATCCACCCGAACTGCTGGAGAGTCGCCAGAGCGACGGAAAGGCTGTTTTGACACGCCATCTGAGAGGGTGCCCTGACCAGAAGATCGTCTAAGTAGGGAATCACCGAGTGGCCCTGAGAGTGTAGGACCGCCACAACAGATGCCATGACCTTGGTGAACACCCGTGGGGCTGTCGCCAGGCCGAAAGGCAATGCCACGAACTGAAGGTGTTCGTCCCCGATGGCGAAACGCAAAAAGCGTTGATGTTCGGGTGCGATCGGCACATGGAGATAAGCATCCTTGATGTCGATCGATGCTAGGAAGTCTCCTTGTGACATCGAAGCGATGACAGAGCGTAGAGACTCCATCCGAAACCGTCTGGTGCTCACATGTCTGTTGAGCAGTTTGAGGTCCAGAACGGGACGGAACGAGCCGTCCTTCTTTGGCACCACAAACAAGTTGGAGTAAAAGCCGCGACCATGTTCCTGGAGGGGGAACAGGGATCACAACTCCTTCTGTCTTCAGAGCGTTCACCGCCTGAAAAAGCGCATCGGCTCGCTCGGGGGGCGGAGGAGATGTTCTGAAGAACCGAGTCGGGGGACGAGAGCTGAACTCTATCCTGTAACCGTGAGACAGAATGTCTCTCACCCATCGGTCTTGAACATGTGGCCACCAGGCGTCGCAAAAGCGGGAGAGCCTGCCACCGACCGAGGATGCGGTTCGGGGATGCCGAGAGTCATGAGGAGGCCGCCTTGGAGGCAGTGCCTCCTGCGGCCTTTTGGGGGCGTGACTTGGACCGCCACGCATAGGAGTTCCTCTGGCCTTTCTCCGGCCTGCTGGACGAAGAGGATTGGGGCTTGGCGGAGGGACGAAAGGACCGAAACCTCGATTGTATTTTCCGTTGCTGAGGTCTCTTTGGTTTGGACTGGGGTAAGGAGGAGTCCTTTCCCTTGGATTCCTTAATAATCTCATCCAATCGTTCACCAAACAAGCGGTCGCCAGCAAACGGCAAACCGGTTAAGAATCTCTTGGAAGCAGAGTCTGCCTTACATTCACGCAGCCACATGGCCCTGCGGACTGCCACAG
Source organism: Anomaloglossus baeobatrachus (assembly GCF_048569485.1). Classification (NCBI taxonomy): domain Eukaryota; kingdom Metazoa; phylum Chordata; class Amphibia; order Anura; family Aromobatidae; genus Anomaloglossus; species Anomaloglossus baeobatrachus. Next base: position 622,997 of record NC_134360.1, on the reverse strand, counting down.
AGTTAGCGGATGCCACCGCTGTACGGCTAGCAGAGTCTAAAACTGCGTTCATGGCGTAGGAAGAAAAAGCTGACGCCTGAGAAGTCAAAGACGCAACCTGCGGAGCAGAATTACGTGTGACCGCATTAATCTCAGCCAGACAAGCTGAGATAGCTTGTAGTGCCCAGACGGCTGCAAAAGCCGGGGCAAAAGACGCGCCCGTGGCTTCATAGATGGATTTTACCAGGAGCTCTATCTGCCTGTCAGTGGCATCCTTTAGCGATGATCCATCTGCAACCGATACCACAGATCTAGCCGCCAATCGAGAGACTGGGGGATCCACCTTGGGTCATTGAGCCCAACCCTTAACCACGTCAGAGGGGAAGGGGTAACGTGTGTCAGTAAGGCGCTTAGTAAAGCGCTTGTCCGGAACCGCTCTGGGCTTCTGGACAGCATCTCTGAAGTTAGAGTGATCGAAAAACGCACTCCGTGTACGTTTAGGGAACCGAAACTGGTGTTTCTCCTGCTGAGAAGTCGACTCCTCTACCGGTGGCGGCGGGGGAGAGATATCTAACACCTGGTTGATGGACGAGATAAGGTCATTTACTATGGCGTCCCCTTCAGGTGTATCAAGATTGAGAGCAACGTCAGTGTCAGAGCCCTGAGCTGCGACGTCCGCCTCGTCCTCCAGAGAGTCCTCACGCTGGGAACCCGAGCAGCGTGAAGAAGTCGGGGAAGATTCCCAGCGGGCCCGCTTAGCCGGTCTGGGACTGTGGTCCGGGCCGGAGTCCTCCACGTGAGACCTAGGGCCCCCCCTGGGAACGTGCTGCGGCGCGGACAGAGAGGGGCCTGGAGGTGCAGGTCCAACAGGGTCCGGGGCTTGTGTAAGGACCGGTCTGGACTGCAAAGCTTCAAGCAGCTTGGCAGACCATTTGTCCATAGACTGAGCCATGGATTGTGAGAGTGACTCAGAGTTTTTCAGCAAAAACTGCAAACTCTGTCCCTGCCGCCTGGGCAGGGGGAGCAAGGGGTTCTACCTGAGCCGAGGGGCCCACTAGTGACCGAGGCTCGGGTTGAGGAAGCAAAACAGGGGTTGAGCATTGCTCACAGTGAGGGTAGGTGGAACCCGCAGGTAACTTAGCCGCACAAGAGGTACAGGTCGCAAAATAACCCTGTGCCTTGGCACCCTTGCTCCTTGTGGACGACATGCTGTTGTCTCCTAGGAGAGTGATCACTGAGGGTATATGGGAAGGGTAAACAGCCCGACCGAACAGAAATATATAAATATATATAGTATCTATTCCGGCACCCTAAGGGGACCAGCACTGGGTGACCGGTGTGGCTTACCGACCGCTAAAAAGCGGAGTGTGTCTCCTCCAGATTCCCTGCCTTAGGTCTCCCAGCGTTGCAGAGCTCTTTCCAGGAAATCCTCCACAGGCAGAATGCCAAAGAAATGGCTGCCGGAGCTCTCAGGGGAGGAGTGGAGCCGTGGGCGGCGTTAGAAAAAGTGCGGGAATCTGGAGTCCCCACAGTGATCAGTGAGGGGGGAGGAAACATCCAGGATGCTCCGGCCCTCACAGCCGACGTCAGGCCGGCCGTCCCACCCTTACCCCTGATAGACAGGCCAGGGGGCGGGAGTTTTGCTACTAGGCCGCAATTGAAGCCGGGGACTAAATTTAAGACCGCGGCCGACAAACAGGCGCGGTCGGCGCGGAAGTCCGCCGGCCGTCACAAATAAGCAGCTGCTGCAGCGTCCGGGATGAAGGCGCTCCATGCACATCCCCCATGGGGATACAGAGTACCTTAGTGATGCAGGGCCCGGTCCCTGAGGATAAATAAACTCCTGTCCGACAGATTCCCACAGGGGCTGCGGAGGGAGCACGGTCCCAGTGGATGGATGACCGCTCAGGATCCCACTTCTCCCAGAGCCGCTAAGGGATGGTGAAGGAGACGGCATGAGGCTCCGGCCTTTGTACCCGCAATGGGTACCTCAACCTTAACAGCACCGCCGACTTAGTGGGGTGAGAAGGGAACATGCCGGGGGCCCCGTGGGGGCCCACTTTTCTTCCAACCGATATAACTAATCTGAGAATTCATGAGTGGATGTGTGCCTCCTTCCACACAAAGCATAAAACTGAGGAGCCCGTGATGCACGGGAGGGTGTATAGGCAGAGGGGAGGGGTTACACTTTTTAAAGTGTAATACTTTGTGTGGCCTCCGGAGGCAGAAGCTATACACCCAATTGTCTGGGTCTCCCAATGGAGCGACAAAGAAATTTGCTACTCAATTTCTTATGAGTAAGGCAATACCTCATATGTGATCAGAAACTACTTTTCAGGCACAGTGTTAAGAAGGGAAGGAGCACCATATTGGAGTGCAGATTTGCCTGGAATGGTTTGTGGGGGCCATCTCATATAGGTAAAGCCCCTGAGGTGGCAGAACAGCAGAAATCCCCCACGTGACCCCAACTTACAACTGCATGTAGTCAGCATATTAACATCACAGGTGTGTCACAAAAGGTTATACGATTAGGCAGTGAAGAAAAAAATAATTACATTTTTACCACAAAAATGTTGTTTTAACCCCAAATTTTACATTTTCAGAAGGGGAAATAGATAAAAAATAAGCGCATAAATATTAAACAATTTCTTGAGAACGTGACAATACCCCATATAAGGCTGTGTGCACACGTTGAGTTTTTTCATGCGTTTCCGCAGCGTTTGGAACTGCAGCGTTTTAATGCCAAAATGCATGCGTTTAGATTTTCAAGCAAACTCTATGGGAAATAGGGATTTCTTGTGCGCACAATGCTGTTATAACCGTGCGTTTCAGTTGCAGAAAAAATTGTCAAAATCTCTGCGGTTAAAGAAGCAGCATGTCAATTGTTTTTGCCAATTTGGCAGCATTTTGCTAACATTACAGTCAATGAGAAGTTTCAAAACGCATCCTATAACAAAATCCTAGCGTTTTACATGCTTTGACATGCGTTTTTGACATTATATTAAGGGCATGCATGATATGTCCCTGTTTAAACTTTATTTAGTAGTGTATTTGTCTTCAAAATGCATCTGACTTTAAGCAAAGAAAAAGCATGTAAATTGCGGTAAAAACGCGGCCAAAACGTGGTAAAAATGCAAGCGTGTTTATAGCATTTTTGTGGTTAAAACCAAATTTGACAAATACCATTACTGCCAGAGGATGCGTTTAGAACTGCAACTACCTCAACGCAAAGTGCGCACATAGCCTTACAATACTGTTTGTCCACATGGCGAGACTTTTGAGGGAAGGAGCACGATTTGACTTTTGGAGAGCAGAGCTTCCTAGAATAGTTTGCAGACTCCATGTGGGAATTCATCTCAGGGTGGAGTGATTATTTTGACTCCATCAGGGTTTTTCAGAAGCAAGCAGCAATGGATGTTGCAGAGTAAAAATTCCCTCACCAGCAGTTCTCTCACCAGGTGTAGCACTTATTCCGCTCTGCGGCAGCGAGTCGGGGCTGTCTGTAAGTCCCCATTCCTCCTGTGATGGAGGACACCTAGAAGTTTTCTCAGATTGAACAGTCGCAATTTAAAAATTAAGCACATTAAGTTGTACTTTAGCTGTGTCTTGGACTCCAGTACAAAAGTAAATGAGCCGCCATGCTTGCTGTATAGATGGTCACACCACTAGAACAACGTAGCGTGCCACATGTCAGTATAACAATTGCTACATCTGTACTGGTTTTACTTTTGTAACCGTGCTGAGAAGTGATCACTACAGAATAGCACGTTGTCAGCCTATTACAGAACTCACTTGTCAAAGTGAAAACTACAATACAGATGGTAATCTAGAAAGCTGTAAAATATTCCTGAAAAATCTATTACACAAATCCTAGCATTAAATCAATGTTATAACAGTTCTTTTAGGTTTACTAGTTTGCGTTTCATGGAATTGCTGCTTTCTTTGTGAGAATACAGTTTTGATTTGTTACCTTACTCTTACCTTTTTTTATTTCCTTTTTTATTAAATTTCTGGGTTTGGAAATTCACTGTACTATATTTCTTTTCATGACCAAAAGCAATTAAAATTACCTGTTTGTTTGAAGCCTCAAGTTAGAATTTGGAGACATAAGTATCTGCTCTGCTTCTATACTGGGGTTTATCAAATGCAATCGTTCAAACACCTAGAATAGGAACTTGAAGTTAGAAAAGTGCTATAGAAAAACAAGCCTCTGAGAGCGCCCCCCACCCAAAGAAAAAAGAGGAGACATTACGTAAGGTCAACCACTGCTGAGTGACCATCTACGCACCAGTCATACAGAATTACATTCTCCATTACGTCAGTAGCAGGTGATGACAAAGACTAAAAATCCACATACACAAAATAATTTTGGCCAAACCCACCGAGTGCGGATATCAATGGAGGGAACTATCTCGCAGCAGAACACAGGAGCGCTCAGTGTAGGGGGTTCAGAATGGATCAATGACGACTGATGGATCGTACAGTTATCGAATGTGCTCGCAGCCTTTAGAAACTTTTTTTCGATTACCTGAATCTGAATCTCATCCGACAACTCCCGGGTCATGCCGGTGAACTGCTGTGTCGAAGCATCCGTGATTCGCACTGTTACTCGGAGCCCTGTTTTTCCTTTCATTTTTGCATAAACATTCATGGCAAAGTTGAATTGTTCAGGTAGATTGAAAGATGCCTGTCAAGTAAACATTACAAAAAATATTACGAGACTGGAGTGTAGATAATACAATGACAGAGAAAGCAACGAATGGAGGCAGCACACCAAGCAATATGGCAAAAAAGCTGTGGTTTAGTAGCCCACAGGGGCAGTGGCAACATTAGGGTTCTAAAAGGTATGAACCTTTCTCAAGTTGTTGTTGTTTTTTTTGTTTTACAACTGTAGCAAAACGACTTGTACATTCAGATGTTGCTTAGGGCGGCAGCACCAGGCACAGCGGCTATCAAACGTGCTGCGGTGTCTCGTAAACAATGAACGAAAGGTGGTTCTGCCCTAGTTAGTCCTGGTTCAGCGAGGCGTATTTCACGGTCCACATACAGAAAGCAATGTCTGAACTCAACCCTTGACTTCTGACCCCAGACAGCTATGAGGCTGCAAGATCGGATTAGGGGACCCATAATCAGTACAAACATTGTGGTCTCCATCTTTGTGCTGTCCCATTTTTCTACTGACTGTTTGCTAGTAGAAGTGTGAGGAGTCTTTTTTTTTTCTCCCTGCAGGCTTAAGAAAGCTTTATACCTTAGAACTGAAACATTGGCACTATGGGCTAACAAACCACCACTTTTTACCATATTGCTTGGTGTGTTTAGGGTTAGCCCTAACACACACGCAGTCACACGCAGACTCTGAATCTTTGCGATTTCAGCTCTGCCGGACACTTTTTTTTATATTTATATATATATATATATATATATATATATATATATATATATATATATATATATATATATATATATATATATATATATATATATATATATATATATATATATGCAATTGAACTGGAGACTTTCATGTTCAATTAAAGGAGGTTGAGCAAAAATCGCCAGTGAAATGTTTAGGAAGTGCAACCATTTTTCTACAAAACCTCCTCATTTCATAGGCTCAAAAGTAATTGAACACGTTAACTTTACCATAACAAATGTTTTCTAACCCTAACCCTTTTTAATGCTTTGCAGGCAATGGCGTGAAGTCTGGAAGTCATGGACATCACACACTGCATTTCCTGCTTTGTGAGGCTTTGCCGAGCTTTACTGGTGACTTCAGTACTTGCTTGTTTGTCTTTCTGCCTTAATTTTTTGTTTAAAAACACCACTCCAGCCCTACAATAAAAAGAAAACACTGTAGTGGTGATGAAAGTCCGCTGCTTCCTGTTTTAAACTCACCTGTCGCCATCTTCATCTATTTCCAGCGTCGCACCGGTCGGTCTCCGACTATTTGTGATTTGCCGGCAGCTCCAGTGTTTCATAGAGGTGCTGGAGGTCACAACTTAATACAAGTCTATGAGAGCTTTGTTTTGATCTCTTAAAAGTTGCATTGGGGGCTTGTGAAGTAACTTTGGAACTTATGACTGACCATAAGTCAGGTCACAAGATAGCGTCATGGGACCGGAGCAGCACTGAATAAGGATAAAAACACTGGAAGGGGAGTCCAAGACCGGAGGCCGAGGACTTAAGTTTAAAGAACCCCTAATGCGCTGAAGAAAAAAAAAAATTAAATGCTGGAGTGGTGCTTAAAAACTGTGAAATGAAGCTTGATGTGGCAGAGATCTGGTAATGAGTCGGCCTTTGCAGAATATTCCACTTCTTTGCCTTTCACAGGATGTTTTGGGTCAGTGTCCATCTGTCTGTGACGCTCCATCCAAATCAACCTTGTTGCATTTGGTTGAATCTGAGCAGAGTATCGCCCTGTGTACTTCATCCGGCTGCTTCTGTCTTCAGTCCCATCATCAATAACCACTAGTGCCCCAGGGCCATCACACCAAGCCTTCTCCAGACTTTCTTCTTCCATTATTCTGGTGCAGGTTGATCTTAGTCTCATCTGTCTCCCAATGTTTGTCCAGAACTGGGAGTTTTTTAGATGCTCTTTGGTAAAGTCTAATCTGGCCTATTTTCAGGCTTATGAATGTTTTGCACCTTGTAATGAACCCTCTGTATTTGCTCTTATGACGTCTTCTCTTTATGGTGGACTTAGATACTGAAATACTGACATCTTGGAGAGCAGTCTTCTGCGGATGTTGTGAAGAGGTTTTTTTTAGATCATAGAAAGGATTCTGCGATCCACTCCTGTTGTCTTCCATGGACATCCAGACATTTTCGAGTTGCCAAGCTCATGAGTGCTCTTTTTTTTTCGCAGAATATGCAAAACGTTTGATTTGGCTGGGCATTTTTGCTATCCGATGGATTTCTTTTTTTTTTTCTTTCAGGCTATTGATGGTTTATCTTCCTTTGAGACCTCCTTTGTCAATGTCATGGGTTCACAGCAACAGATTCCAAATCCAAATGCCGCACCTGGAATCAGCTCCAGACCATTTACCTGCCTAATTGATGATGGATTAAGAAGGGAATTTTGTTTACTTACCGTAAATTCCTTTTCTTCTAGCTCCAATTGGGAGACCCAGACAATTGGGTGTATAGGCTATGCCTCCGGAGGCCGCACAAAGTATTACACTTAAAAGTGTTAAGCCCCTCCCCTTCTGCCTATACACCCCTCGTGCTCCCACGGGCTCCTCAGTTTTGGTGCAAAAGCAAGAAGGAGGAAAAAGAATTATAAACTGGTTTAAAGTAACTTCAATCCGAAGGAATATCGGAGAACTGAAACCATTCAACATGAACAACATGTGTACACAAAAAAACAGGGGCGGGCGCTGGGTCTCCCAATTGGAGCTAGAAGAAAAGGAATTTACGGTAAGTAAACAAAATTCCCTTCTTCTTTGTCGCTCCATTGGGAGACCCAGACAATTGGGACGTCCAAAAGCAGTCCCTGGGTGGGTAAAATAATACCTCGTAAGAGAGCCGTAAAACGGCCTCTTCCTACAGGTGGGCAACCGCCGCCTGAAGGACTCGTCTACCTAGGCTGGCATCCGCCGAAGCATAGGTATGCACCTGATAGTGTTTTGTGAAAGTGTGCAGGCTCGACCAGGTAGCCGCCTGACACACCTGCTGAGCCGTAGCCTGGTGCCTCAAAGCCCAGGACGCGCCCACGGCTCTGGTAGAATGGGCCTTCAGCCCTGAGGGAACCGGAAGCCCAGCCGAACGGTAGGCTTCGAGAATTGGCTCCTTGATCCACCGAGCCAAGGTTGATTTGGAAGCCTGTGACCCTTTACGCTGGCCAGCGACAAGGACAAAGAGTGCATCCGAGCGGCGCAGGGGCGCCGTACGAGAAATGTAGAGTCTGAGTGCTCTCACCAGATCTAACAAGTGCAAATCCTTTTCACATTGGTGAACTGGATGAGGACAAAAAGAAGGTAAGGAGATATCCTGATTGAGATGAAAGGGGGATACCACCTTAGGGAGAAATTCCGGAACCGGACGCAGAACCACCTTGTCCTGGTGAAAAACCAGGAAAGGGGCTTTGCATGACAGCGCTGCTAGCTCAGACACTCTCCGAAGTGAAGTGACTGCTACTAGAAAAACCACTTTCTGCGAAAGGCGTGAGAGAGAAATATCTCTCATTGGCTCGAATGGTGGTTTCTGAAGAACCAGCAGCACCCTGTTCAGATCCCAGGGTTCTAACGGCCGCTTGTAAGGAGGAACGATGTGACAAACCCCCTGCAGGAACGTGCGTACCTGTGGAAGTCTGGCTAGGCGCTTCTGGAAAAACACAGAGCGCTGAGACTTGTCCCTTAAGGGAGCCGAGCGACAAACCCTTTTCCAGTCCAGATTGAAGGAAGGACAGAAAAGTGGGCAAGGCAAAAGGCCAGGGAGAAAAACCCTGAGCAGAGCACCACGACAGGAAAATTTTCCACGTCCTGTGGTAGATCTTGGCGGACGTTGGTTTCCTAGCCTGTCTCATAGTGGCAATGACGTCTTGAGATAACCCTGAAGACGCTAGGATCCAGGACTCAATGGCCACACAGTCAGGTTGAGGGCCGCAGAATTCAGATGGAAAAACGGCCCTTGAGATAGCAAGTCTGGTCGGTCTGGTAGTGCCCACGGTTGGCCGACCGTGAGATGCCACAGATCCGGGTACCACGACCGCCTCGGCCAGTCTGGAGCGACGAGGATGACGTGGCGGCAGTCGGCCCTGATCTTGCGTAACACTCTGGGCAACAGTGCCAGCGGAGGAAACACATAAGGGAGCTGAAACTGCGACCAATCCTGAACTAAGGCGTCTGCCGCCAGAGCTCTGGGATCTTGAGACCGTGCCATGAACGTCGGTACCTTGTTGTTGTGCCGGGACGCCATGAGGTCGACGTCCGGCACCCCCCAGCGGCAACAGATCTCCTGAAACACGTCCGGGTGAAGGGACCATTCCCCTGCGTCCATGCCCTGGCGACTGAGATAATCTGCTTCCCAGTTTTCCACGCCTGGAATGTGAACTGCAGAGATGGTGGAGGCCGTGGCTTCCACCCACATCAAAATCCGCCGGACTTCCTGGAAGGCTTGCCGACTGCGTGTGCCGCCTTGGTGGTTGATGTATGCCACCGCTGTGGAATTGTCCGACTGAATTCTGATCTGCTTGCCTTCCAGCCACTGCTGGAACGCTTTCAGGGCAAGATACACTGCCCGTATTTCCAGAACATTGATCTGAAGCGAGGACTCTTGCTGGGTCCACGTACCCTGAGCCCTGTGGTGGAGAAAAACCGCTCCCCACCCTGACAGACTCGCGTCCGTCGTGACCACCTCCCAGGATGGGGGTAGGAAGGATTTCCCCTTCGATAATGAAGTGGGAAGAAGCCACCACCGAAGGGAAGCTTTGGTCGCCTGAGAGAGGGAGACGTTCCTGTCGAGGGACGTCGGCTTCCTGTCCCATTTGCGTAGGATGTCCCATTGAAGAGGACGCAGGTGAAACTGCGCGAAAGGAACTGCTTCCATTGCTGCCACCATCTTCCCCAGGAAGTGCATGAGGCGCCTCAAGGGGTGTGACTGGCCTTGAAGGAGAGATTGTACCCCTGTCTGTAGTGACCGCTGCTTGATCAGCGGAAGCTTCACTATCGCTGAGAGGGTATGAAACTCCATGCCAAGGTATGTGAGCGATTGGGCCGGTGTCAGATTTGACTTTGGAAAATTGATGATCCACCCGAAACTCTGGAGAGTCTCCAGGGTAGCGTCGAGGCTGTGTTGGCATGCCTCTTGAGAGGGTGCCTTGATCAGGAGATCGTCCAAGTAAGGGATCACCGAGTGACCCTGAGAGTGGAGGACCGCTACTACAGTAGCCATAACCTTGGTGAAAACCCGTGGGGCTGTTGCCAGGCCGAACGGCAGTGCCACGAACTGCAGGTGTTCGTTTTCTATGGCGAAGCGCAAGAAGCGCTGGTGCTCTGGAGCAATCGGTACGTGGAGATAAGCATCTTTGATATCGATCGATGCAAGGAAATCTCCTTGGGACATTGAGGCGATGACGGAGCGGAGGGATTCCATCCGGAACCGCCTGGTCGTTACGTGTTTGTTGAGAAGTTTCAGGTCCAGGACAGGACGGAAAGACCTGTCCTTCTTTGGGACCACAAACAAGTTGGAGTAAAAACCGTGGCCCTGTTGCTGAAGAGGAACAGGGACCACCACTCCTTCTGCCTTCAGAGTGCCCAGCGCCTGCAGAAGAGCCTCGGCTCGCTCGGGAGGCGGGGATGACCTGAAGAATCGAGTCGGGGGACGAGAGGTGAACTCTATCTTGTAACCGTGAGACAGAATGTCTCTCACCCAACGGTCTTTTACCCGTGGCAGCCAGGCGTCGCAAAAGCGGGAGAGCCTGCCACCGACCGAAGATGCGGAGTGAGGAGGCCGAAAGTCATGAGGAAGCCGCTTTGGTAGCGGCACCTCCGGTGGCCTTTTTAGGACGTGACTTAGACCGCCATGCGTCAGAGTTCCTTTGATCTTTCTGAGGCCTTTTGGACGAGGAGAATTGGGACCTGCCCGCGCCCCGAAAGGACCGAAACCTCGACTGCCCCTTCCTCTGTTGGGGTATGTTCGGTTTGGGCTGGGGTAAGGATGTATCCTTTCCCTTGGATTGTTTGATGATTTCATCCAAACGCTCGCCAAACAATCGGTCGCCAGAAATTGGCAAACTGGTTAAGCGCTTTTTGGAAACAGAATCTGCCTTCCATTCCCGTAGCCACAAGGCCCTGCGGAGTACCACCGAATTGGCGGCTGCAACCGCCGTACGGCTCGCAGAGTCCAGGACAGCATTAATAGCGTAAGACGCAAATGCCGACGTCTGAGTGGTTATGGACGCCACCTGTGGCGCGGACGTGCGTGTGGCTGCGTCAATTTGCGCTTGACCTGCTGAGATAGCTTGTAGCGCCCATACGGCTGCGAACGCTGGGGCAAAAGAAGCGCCGATAGCTTCATAGATGGATTTCAACCAGAGTTCCATCTGCCTGTCAGTGGCATCTTTGAGTGAAGCCCCATCTTCCACTGCAAGTATGGATCTAGCTGCCAGTCTGGAGATTGGAGGATCCACTTTGGGACACTGAGCCCAACTTTTGACCACGTCAGGGGGAAAAGGATAACGTGTATCCTTAAGGCGCTTAGAAAAACGCTTATCTGGACAAGCATGGTGATTCTGGACTGCCTCTCTGAAATCAGAGTGGTCCAGAAACATACTCTGTGTACGCTTGGGAAACCTGAAACGGAATTTCTCCTGCTGAGAAGCTGACTCCTCCACCGGAGGAGCTGAGGGAGAAATATCCAACATACGATTGATGGACGCAATAAGGTCGTTCACTATGGCGTCCCCGTCCGGAGTATCAAGATTGAGAGCGGCCTCAGGATCAGAATCCTGATCAGCTGTCTCCGCATCATCAACCAGAGATTCCCCCCTCTGAGACCCTGCACAATATGATGATGTCGAGGGAAAATCTAAGCGAGCTCGCTTAGTCGGTCTGGGGCTGGGGTCTGTGTCAGAACCCTCAGCCTGGGATCCATGAGATACCCCGGGAGGACATTGTTGGTCCAGCTGAGGTGGGCCAGGGAACAAAGATTCAACAGAGTCCCTGTGCTGAGATACCGGCCTGGACTGCAAGGCTTCTAGTATCTTAGCCATAGTCTCAGAGAGTTTTGCAAACTCCGTCCCCGTCACCTGAACAGTGTTAGCAGGTGGCTCCCCCTGGGCCCCTCTTAGCAAAGGCTCCGGCTGAGTAAGTGCCACAGGGGCCGAACAGTGCACACAATGAGGGTCAGTGGAACCTGCCGGTAGCGGGGTCGTACATGCGGCGCAGGCAACATAATAAGCCTGTGTTTTGGCACCCCTGCCTTTCGTGGGCGCCATGCTATTATCTTCCCTGAGTAACACAATAGGGTATATAGCCAGAAATCAACTGTGCACCATACAGTGTAAAACATATATACTATAAACATATAATGTTACACTACTGCACAATGGGGCTAGCACCACAGGTGCTGCTTACCACCCGCCTAAAGCGGTTGTGAGGCCACCAGAGTCCCTGCCTGGGTCTCCCAGACTTTGTCCCCCTCTGCAGCGTCCGAGGAGCTGACAGGAATGGCTGCCGGCGTCCTGAGGAGAGGAGGGAGCCGTGGGCGTGACCCAGAAAGAGCGGGAACTGGTGCCCGCACTGTGCACAGTGAGAGGGGTGGAGTATGCAAAGCATGCTCCAGCCCTCAGTGCTGCTCGTTCTGTGCAGCGTCCCGCCCTTCCCCTGCCTGTCAGGGCTGTGGGCGGGAGGAAAGGAAACTAGGCCGCAAAAAGCCGGGGACTCTAGTAATAAACGCGGCCGCCGTAAAAGCGCGGCCGGCGTGAAAGTCCCCGGCGCACTACAAGTCCCAGCCGCGCCGCAGTGTTTCCATGGCCGCGGCGGTCAGTGCGGCAGTCCCTATACATAAACACACTCAGCAACGCCGAGTGTGTAATGGCACATATTAACCCGGTCAGCGCCGTGGTCCCCGGTGCACTAGCACACCCAGCAAAGCTGGAGTGTTGCTGTGCGCTGTCCCCACAGGGATACAGAGTACCTCCAAGTAGCAGGGCCATGTCCCTGAACGATACCCGGCTCCTATCCAGCAGGCTCCACAGGAGTTGTGGATGAAGCACGGTCTCAGTGCCTGGAGACCGATAGGATCCCACTTCACCCAGAGCCCTGAGGGGGATGGGGAAGGAAAACAGCATGTGGGCTCCAGCCTCCGTACCCGCAATGGATACCTCAACCTTACAACACCACCGACAAGAGTGGGGTGAGAAGGGAGCATGCTGGGGGCTCTATATGGGCCCACTTTTCTTCCATCCGACATGGTCAGCAGCTGCTGCTGACCAATCTGTGGAGCTGTGCGTGCGTGTCTGACCTCCTTCGCACAAAGCAAAAAACTGAGGAGCCCGTGGGAGCACAGGGGGTGTATAGGCAGAAGGGGAGGGGCTTAACACTTAAGTGTAATACTTTGTGCGGCCTCCGGAGGCATAGCCTATACACCCAATTGTCTGGGTCTCCCAATGGAGCGACAAAGAAAGAAGGACTTGCCCATACAGCCCATGAAAGAACTTTTGAGACAATTGTCCAATTACCTTTGGTCTCTTGATAAAGAGGCAGCTACTGTACATATTAAAGACCTGTAATTGCTAAACCCTTAAGCCAAATAAAATTTTAATAGCCTCAAATTAAAGCCGAAAGTCTGCACTTTATGCCCATGTTTATTATATAACTGTATCTTGAATATGTTTTTGTTAATGGCTAAAATGCCAATATTTGGGTCATTGTCCAAATATTTCTGGACCTAACTGTATATAACTAGTGATGGGCGAACTCGAACTGTAAAGTTCGGGGTCCGTACTGAACACAGTGTTTGTGCACACAATCCCGAACATGAGCTTTCCTGGGAAGCTTGTGTTACAGTTCGGGTCCAGGGGCTGTAAAAACAAGCACATTATTAAAAAACATTATGATTATACTTACCGCTCCCACGACAAGTCCTGCAGACCCGCTATCGCCCGACCGCTTCTGGTTCCGGGTCCGATCATTAACTTCCGAGGGTATTCACTGCTCTGCTGTCACTCGGCAGTCTTCGGCCATGTTCACGGTGACGTCAGGGTTCACCCGAGTCCATGGCTCATGGACTCTATCGAACTCTGACTATCACTGTGCGAGTCTTGCATCGGTATCACCCGGCACGGTGCACACTCTCCTGACAGGAGCGGGTTGGCTGCATGTATATCCATGCAGCTGAGGTGCTCCTGTCTGGAGAGTATAAGGCCGTGCGGGGTGATGCAATGCGAGACTTGCACGAGTCATACGCAAGTGGAATCATACACTCAGTGTCAGCCAGCTTCTCGCTCTATACAGAGCGATGAAGCAGAGTGACATGGCTCTCCCTGCTTCTCGCTCTGTATAGATGCTTATCTGTACAGAGTGATGAAGCAGAGTTGACATTGCTCTCTGCTTCTTGCTCTGTATAGACACTTGTCTGTATTGAGGGATGAAGCAAAGCTGACATGGCTCTCCCTGTTTCTTGCTCTGTAGAGATGTTTGTCTGTACAGAGTGATGAAGCAGAGCTGACATTGCTCTACCTGTGAACTACGTCGGACGAAGGGTTTTTTGTGTAATAAAGATGGAGTCTGTAAATTTTTTTTTGTTTTATTTCTAATAAAAAAAAAAAATCTATGTGTTGTGGTTTATTTTTTTTTTACTGTTTACTAGAAATTCATGGTGGCCATGTCTAATTTGGCCTGACACCATGAATTTCGGGTTTAGTACCAGCTGAGAATACAAAGCTGGTATTAGCCCTTTATTAACCAGCGTTCTACCACCATCAGGGTGCTGGAAAAGCCGGGTAAGAGCAACTAAGTAAAAATGCACCATTTCAAGGGGAGGCTGCGGTTTTTAGCGTGGGGCGCCAAGAACGCTTGGGCCTTACCACGCTGAGAATCCCGGCCCCCCCCGCTGCCTGGTTTTACCTGAATGGCGATCAGAATACGGCGGGAGCTCCCAAATTTTTTTTTTTTAAATTTTTTTTTTTGAATAAAAAAAAAAAAAAAAATTGGGTTTCCTGTATTTTGATTGCCAGCCAAGGTAAAGCCAGGCAGATGGGGTGGCAGCCCATAGCCGTCCGCTTTATCTACGCTGAGAATCAAAAGTACCGAAGAGCGCTACATCATTTTTTTTAAGTCATTTATTTTTATACTACTATATGTGTAAGGGACCCAACAGCCAATCACAGACGTTGTCACGCAGAATAGGCGTCTATTATGGTCTGCTGGAGTAACCTGGAATCTGCCCATATATTCTAGATGCTTGAATTTATTAGAAATAAAACAAGCCATTTAGGACTCCATCTTTATTACTCAAAAATAACCCTCCGAAGGAGTCCAAAGGCGGGCGAGCATCGTCAGCTCTGCTACATCTGTGCGAGGAGACAAACACATGTCTGCTCACACAGACTCCGCTGAGAGCAGTCAGAGAGACTTCACCAGAGTAAATAGCTGAGGCCGGTCAGCTGTGTCCCCAGGTAACCACCACTGACTACAGGACCTTCCATGATGTCATAGCCATGTGACCAGTCTGTAACCCACGAGGTAATACAACATTCACAGCAGACTGGTCACATGGCTGGGACGTCATGGAAGGCTCTAAGTCAGTGGTGGTTACCTGGGGGCACAGCAATGATAAGACCCGGAAGCAGAAACGACAGGGAGACAGTCTGCAGGACGCGTCGTGGGACCGGTAAGTGTAATGATAATGTTTATTATTAACTATATTCTTTATTTTACAGCCCCCCTCCGCCCCATCACATAACTGTAAAGTCCAAGTTCGGTGTTCGGATGTAAGTTTGCGTTATCTCAGACCCCGAACTTTACAAAATGTTTGGGCGAGGCTCCTGATCCCAAACATCGGGGAAATCGCCCATCACTAAATATAACTCAATCAGATTTCATACCAGTTGTTCATTTTTGGAATAGAAATATTCAGACTGTTCACACCCTTAAAGACTTGGCAATTTTTTTTGTTTCCTTTTTGCTCCATTGGGGGACACAAAGAAACCATTGATGTATGCTGCTGCCACTAGGCAAAAAAAACTAACAAAAGTTATTTTTGGTTAATATATTCGCTTTCAGTTATATGCCATGTAGAGTATTGATTTGCATGTGGGTAAGTACGTGATAACTTTTGCAGGATGAGTTGTACTTCTGAATGACACCATCCATTTTTCCATGTATTGTTTTGGAAAGGGGGACAAAAATTCCAAGCGCTGTGATAAGACAAAGAAAACCCCTAATGCAGTTCTGCCTTCACGGCATTCCTTGTGAGGTACAAATAACCCCCCAGTACGAGTCTCCAGGTCACTGCACTTACAAACAACAAGATTTTATTTAAATGATGAAAAAAAATTCAGACATTCATTGGAGAAAGAACAAGAAAACGCTTATGCTGCCATTTCTCGAGACCTGTAACCTCTATTTTTTGATCCATGAATCTGTGTGAGGGATTTTTTTATGTGACCGGAGCTGAAATTTCTATTGATACCAATTCAGGAATTCATTCTGTTGCGGAGTTGCAAGGAATGAAAAAAAGGGAATTTTGTTTACTTACCGTAAATTCCTTTTCTTCTAGCTCCTATTGGGAGACCCAGACAATTTGGTGTATAGCTTCTGCCTCCGGAGGCCACACAAAGTATTACACTTTAAAAAGTGTAACCCCTCCCCTCTGCCTATACACCCTCCCGTGCATCACGGGCTCCTCAGTTTTGGTGCAAAAGCAGGAAGGAGAAAACTTATAAATTGGTCTAGGGTAAATTCAATCCGAAGGATGTTCGGAGAACTGAAGACCATAACCCAAAAGAACAACCAGCCCAGAGGGCACAGGGGTGGGTGCTGGGTCTCCCAATAGGAGCTAGAAGAAAAGGAATTTACGGTAAGTAAACAAAATTCCCTTCTTTGTCGCTCCATTGGGAGACCCAGACAATTGGGACGTCCAAGAGCAGTCCCTGGGTGGGTAAAAGAATACCTCAATAAAAAGAGCCGAAAACTGCCCCTTCTTACAGGTGGACAACCGCCGTCTGAAGGACTCGCCTACCTAGACTGGCGTCTGCCGAAGCATAGGTATGCACTTGAAAGTGCTTCGTGAAAGTGTGCAGACTAGACCACGTAGCTGCCTGACACACCTGCTGAACCGTTGCCCGGTGCCGCAATGCCCAGGACGAACCTACAGCTCTGGTAGAATGGCCTTTCAGCCCTGAAGGGAGCGGAAGCCCAGAAGAACGGTAGGCCTCGAGAATCGGTTCCTTGATCCACCGAGCCAAGGTTGACTTGGAGGCCTGAGAGTCCATACGCTGGCCAGCGACAAGGACAAAAAGCGCATCTGAACGGCGCAGGGGCGCCGTGCGAGACACGTAGAACCGGAGTGCTCTCACTAGATCCAAAGAGTGCAAAACCTTTTCACACTGGTGAAATGGATTAGGGCAGCAGGAAGGCAAGGAGATATCCTGATTTAGATGAAAAGGAGATACCACCTTAGAGAGAAATTCCGGGACAGGACGAAGAACCACCTTATCCTGGTGGAAAACCAGGAAGGGAGCCTTGCATGACAGCGCTGCAAGCTCAGACACTCTCTGAAGTGATGTGACTGCCACCAGGAAGGCCACCTTCTGCGAGAGACGGGAGAGAGTGACCTCCCGCAGCAGCTCAAAAGGCGGCTTTTGAAGAGCCGTCAAGACTCTGCTAAGATCCCAGGGTTCCAACGGACGTTTGTAAGGTGGGACCATGTGGCAGACCCCCTGCAGGAACGTGCGGACCTGCGGAAGCCTGGCTAGACGCTTTTGAAAGAAAAACACGGAGAGCGTGGATACTTGGCCCTAGAGAGAGAGCCGAGGGACAAACCCTTGTCCATTACAAATTGTAGGAATGCAAGGAAAGTGGGTAAGGCAAACGGCCATGGAGGAAGCCGTTATCAGCGCACCAGGATAGAAAGACTTGCCAAGACCTGTAATAGATCTTGGCGGACGTTGGCTTCCTGGCTTGTCTCATGGTGGCAATGACATCCTGAGATAACCCTGAAGACTCTAGGAGTCAGGGACCAATGGCCACCTAGTCAAGTTGAGGGCCACAGAATTCAGATGGAAAAAACGGCCTTGTGACAGCAAGTCTGGGCGGTCTGGAAGTGCCCACGGTTGACCCACCGTGAGATGCCACAGATCCGGATACCACGACCGTCTCGGCCAGTCTGGAGCGACGAGAATGGCACGACGGCAGTCGGACCTGATCCTGCGTAGTACCCTGGGCAGCGTCGCCAGAGGGGGAAAACACATAAGGCAGTCGAAACTGCGACCAATCCTGGACTAAAGCGTCCGCTGCCAGAGGTCTGTGATCCTGAGACCGTGCCATGAAGGCCGGAACCTTGAGAGATCGACGTCCTGCTTTCCCCAGCGGTGATGGATGTCTCGAAGCACTTCTGGGTGCAGAGACCATTCCCCCGCGTCCATGCGCTGACGACTGAAAAAAATCTGCTTCCCAGTTTTCTACGCCCGGGATGTGAACTGCGGAGATGGTGGAGCCTGTGGTTTCCACCCACTGCAGAATCCGCCGGACTTCCTGGAAGGCTTGACGACTGCGAGTGCCGCCTTGGTTCGCGAACGGCACTGCCTCCATAGCTGCAACCATCTTCCCCAGGAAGTGCATGAGGCGCCTTAAGGGGTGTGACTGACTCCGAAGAAGTGATTGCACCCCCGCCTGCAGAGAAGGCTGTTTGTCCCTGGAGAGTCGCCAGAGTGACGGCAAGGCTTTGTTGACACGCCACCCGAGAAGGGGCCCAGAGGTTCTGAAGAAACGAGCCGCAGGACGAGAACTGAACTCTATCCTGTAACCATGAGACAGAATGTCTCTCACCCATCGGTCTTGAACTTGTGGCCACCAGGCGCCGCCAAAGCCGGAGAGCCTGCCACCGACCGAGGATGCGGCTAGGGGAGGCCAAGAGTCATGAGGAGGCAGTTTTGGAGGCAGTGCCCCCTGCGGCCTTTTGGGGTCGTGACGTGGGCCACCACGCATATGAGTTCCTCTGGCCTTTCTCCGGCCTGTTGGACGAAGAAGAATGTGGCTTGGCGGAGGGACGAAAGGACCGAAACCTTGATTGGATTTTCCTTTGCTGAGGTCTCTTAGGTTTGGACTGGGGTAAGGAGGAGTCCTTTACCTTGGATACCTTAATAACATCATCCAATCGTTCGCCAAATAAACGGTCGCCAGAAAAGGGCAAACCAGTTAAGAACCTTTTTTGAAGCAGAGTCTGGTTCCCTTCGCGCAGCCACATGGCCCTGCGAACTACCACGGAGTTAGCATATGCTACAGCCGTGCGGTTAGTGGAGTCCAGGACGGCGTTCATGGCGAAGGACGAAAAAGGCTGATGCCCGAGAGTCAAAGACGGAACATGCGGAGCAAAATTCCATGTGACAGCATTAAACTCCTTCAGACAAGCCGAGATTGCTTGGAGAGCCCACACGGCTGCAAAGGCCGGGGCGAAAGACGCGCCCGTGGCCTCATAGATGGACTTCACCAAGAGCTCTGTCTGTCAGTGGCATCCTTCAGGGATGAGCCATTTGTAACAGACACAATGGACCTAGCAGCCAATTTGGAGACTGGAGGATCCATCTTGGGAGAATGAGCCCAACCCTTAACGACTTCAGATGGAAAGGGGTAACGCGTGTCAGTGTGACGTTTAACCCAGCGCTTGTCCGGGACCGCTCCGGGTTTCTGGACAGCATCCCTGAATTTAAAGTGATCAAAAAACGTATTGTGTGTACGTTTGGGGAACCGAAACTGGTGTTTCTCCTGCTGAGAAGCAGACTCCTCTACAGGAGGAGGCGGAGGAGAGCGATCCAGCACCTGGTTGATGGACGAGATAAGATCATTTACTAAAGCGTCCCCCTCAGGAGTATCAAGGTTAAGGGTGAAGTCAGGGCCAGAGCCCTGAGCTCCTCCGTCCGCCTCGTCTTCCTGAGAGTCCTCAAGCTGGGATCCCTAGCAGCGTGAGGAAGTCGGGGAAGAGTCCCAGCGAGACCGCTTAGCCGGTCTTGGACTGCGGTCCGGGCAGGAGTCCTCCGCCTGAGACCTAGGGCTCAACCTGGGAGCGCGCTGCGGTGCTAACCAAGCGGGGCCTGGATGAGACAAGCTAACAGGGCCAGGGCCTGTGAAAGGTCCGGTCTGGACTGCAATGCCTCAAGGAGCTTAGAAGACCATTTGTTCATATGAAAATGACTGAGGGCCAACACTGGTGACTCTGTCCCTGCAGCCTGCCCAGGGGGAGCAGGGGGGTCTACATGAGCCGAGGGGCCCACCAGTGCCCGAGGCTCCGGCTGAGCAAGTGAGGCAGGAGTCGAGCATTGCTCACAGTGAGGGTAGGTGGATCCCGCAGGTAACATAGCCCCACAAGAGGTACAGACCGCGAGAAAAACCTGTGCCTTAGTAGCTTTCCTCCTTGGGACGACATGCTGTTGTCTCCTAGGAGAGTGACCACTGAAGGTAGATGTGAAAAAAGGGTATACAGTCTGTCTGAACAGAAACATATATAATATATACATGTGTATCCGGCACCCTAGGGGGATCAGCACCGGGTGCTGTGTTCACCCTGAGCTCCCCTGAGAAGCACCCACCGGCAGAATGCCAGAAAATGGCCGCCGGAGCTCTCAGGGGACGAGTGGGGCCGAGGGCGGCGCCAGCAAAGAGCGGGAGTCTGGGTTCCCCACAGTGGTCAGTGAGGGGGGAGGAAGACATGCAGGATGTTCCAGCCCTCACATCCGACGTCATGTCAGTAATCCCGCCCTTACCTCTGACAGGCAGGCCCGGTGGCGGGATTTTCGCGACTAGGCCGCGGTGAAGCCGGGGACTAAATTTGAGGCCGCGCCCGACCAGCAGGCCCGGTCGGCGCGGAAGTCCACCTGCCTCCTCAGTTTTACAACTACCGCGGCTTCCGGGAAGAAGGTGCGCTCCCTGTACAGTCCCCAATGGGGACACAGAGTACCTTTAAGTAGCAGGGCCCGGTCCCTGGGGTTGAAGAGGCTCCGGTCCGGCAGGTTCCACCAGGGGCTGCGGATGGAGCACGGTCCCAGCAAATGGATGACCGCTCAGGATCCCACTTCTCCCAGAGCCGCATAAGGGATGGTGAAGGAGACGGCATGTTGGCTCCGGCCTTTGTACCCGCAATGGGTACCTCAACCTTAACAACACCACCGACATAGTGGGGTGAGAAGGGAGCATGCCGGGGACCCCGTGGGGGTCCTCTTTTCTTCCAACCGACAACTAAGTTATGAGAATGCATGAGTGGATGTGTGCCTCCTTCCACACAAAGCATAAAACTGAGGAGCCCGTGGTCCACGGGAGGGTGTATAGGCAGAGGGGAGGGGTTACACTTTTTAAAGTGTAATACTTTGTGTGGCCTCCGGAGGCGGAAGCTATACACCCAATTGTCTGGCTCTCCCAATGGAGCGACAAAGAAACCACAATTCTATCATTTAGATTTGTTTTCCCTTTATGATTTTTTACCATTGAGTTATCTAAATTTTGATAGATACGATTTATGGACCCAGCGATGCCATTTTTTTTAATCTCTATTTTTATTGAGGACAATTTGTGTTACATATATCTGTTTTTTTACTTCTTTTTGTACTCCTTTTTTACACCTAGATTTAATTCTTTAACTCTATGAACGCTAGTCACAGGTTGGTCTTTATAAGAACACGTCATGGTACACACGGACACGTATTGGCCCTGTGAAGTCATGTCGTCGTGATGGGAGTGGTGGCCTCATGCCGTGTGCTGTAAATGCTGCGGTCACAGATTGAAAATGGCATTTATTAGTTTAGCAGCAATGGGCGAGCTTTTATAGGCAGATAACGGCTGACTAACACATCCATACCATGATCCCAATGTATAGTTACCCCTCCATAAATCACTGGTAAGGCCACATCTAGAATATGGGATTCAATTTTGGGCTCCACATTTTAAAGAGGATATTAATAAATTAAGGTCAGTTAAACTAGATTATTGCAAGGAATGGAGGCCGCCCGTATGATGAGAGGTGGAAAAGACGTCTCAGAGGAGACCTCAATTATGTATAAATACATGTGTGGTCAATACAAAGGACGGCACAGGACTTATTCCTTCCAAAGACAACACTAAGGATCAGGGGGCACTCACTACAGGGGGAGAAAGAGGATTCCGGCAGCTAATTAGAAAAGGCTTCTTTACAGTTAGAGCAGTCAGACTGTGGAATGCCGACCACAGGAGGTAGTAATGGCCGACACTATAACAGCTTTTATATTAGGGCGGATGATTTCCTCAGTACAACATTGTCGGTTATAAATGATATAGTGACAAAATATATCATTAGTGGAGGAAGGGTGAACTAGATGGACTGGGGGCTTTTTTTCAACCTATGTAACTATGTAACCATGTGTTGGGGAAGGGGTGGGCTCAGCTTCTGACCCTGCTGCAAACACCGACTGTCAGCAAGCGCTGTACATGTATGGCGCTCGTCGTTAAAGGGTTAAATCCTGTACGTTTCCAACAAAGCAGCCCTTACCTCATCATGCCTGCTCTTCATCTCTATGATATCCCGTTTTACCACAGACCAGTGGAACGTAAGACCTGGAACAGCATTACCAAACGAGAATGGGGTCTGACTGCTAGACAATCCCATTACATAAACCGGCATCTGTCACAAAAAGGCACAATATTAGTTTACAACACAGAGGTTCTGAGCAGATGTATCCATTTACCACTAAAACACAACTTCAGACAAGAGTACATTCACACGGCCCTGTGCGCACACTGCGTTTTTACCTGCGCTTTTTTTGCATTTTTGCTGCAGAAATTTCTTAAGAAAATGGTTGTACCTTTCTGCAGACATTCCCCAGCAAAACCTATGGGAAAAAAAATATATGTGCGCACACAGTGTTTTTTTCTCAAGAACATTCTTTCTGCAGAATTTCTTGAGAAGAATGAGCAGTCACTTCTTTTCTGCAGGTACCTGCGTTTTTTGCCATAGATAATTGTAAAAAAAACGCAGGGACCAACCTGCATCAAAAAACACATCAAAAACACGGTAAAAACGCATGCGTTTGTCAGTGTGTTTTTTTAACGCACTTTCAGACTCAAGAAATTGCTTTAGAAAAATCCTTTTTTCTAGTGTGAACAGAGCTTTCTATTGGTTCTTAAAGTGGGAAAGTGCACGGACTAAAGAATTGAGTGGAAATATTCACATTGGCTTCATCGGTTTTAAAAGGGTCAACAAGTGACAATGATAATAAAAGTTCATTAAGTTTACCTTCGGTTTGATTTAAAAAATAAAAAGAGGCAGGATGCCAAAAGGAAACTAAACCTATATAGATGGCGCATTATCTGACAGAGGCCGCACCATTTAGGATACTGCTGCCCTATAGAGGTGTACTCAGTCTGCACAATGTCTAGAGAAGTGGTACATGACTGGCATAACCCAAGCTAACCCCGCAGAACACAGCCCAGGCATCACACAGCTTCGGCCAGGTTGCTTTCTTTTCACAATGTCACATTCATCAGGACGCCGTCTACACATGATGTATCGAAAAAGCAGATTCTTCAGAACAGGACAGAAAATTATGCACAACTTTGTATTTGAACGAGAACCCATCAGCAGGATTTACTACTACAAATCAAGAGCGTCCATATTCGGTCCCTGGAATGCAGAATTAATCCAGTCGGTCGGTTTTGTAATCCTTGTTTGCATTCCACAGTATTTTTTTCGGACTATAAGACGCACTCCCTCCCCCCCCTCTCCCTCCCCAAATGTTGGGGAAAAGTGGGGGGGGGGGTGCATCTTCTAGTCAGAATGTAGGGCTGCGGGGAATGAGGGTGCTGCGGTGGAGCGGGTCATCGGCAGCACGAGCAGGCTAAAGCAGCGCCTACCATGACCACGTGGGCCCGCTCATTACATATGCACGCCCATCATCTTCTCAGCGCTGAAGCCGACGCTGACAGGTGGGCGGGATGATGGGCGGGGGGGTGGTTGCGCGCATAATTAACAGCCAGGCCGCGTGATCACCCCTGGCAACTACAGCTCAGAGTGATCATGTGCGGCTGTATTCACTGCTCCCCGCGTATCATCATCAGTGTGAGGAGCAGTGAACAAGTATAGTATACTCACCGTTCCCTGCAGCATCGCGATATCCTCCTGTCTGCGGCCGCTGCTATGTGTGGAGACTGGCAGTGCACACAGCGATGACGTCATCCCTGTACTCACCGCTCTCCAGGAGGACATCACGATGCTGCAAGGAAGTGACTGGCTCCACACAGGTCAGCGAGCAGGCAGACAGGAGGACATTGCGATGCTGCAGGGGACGGCTCCACACAGGTCAGCGGCACTGCTGCTGACAGACAGGAGGAGGAGCGACGCTGCTGGAGTGAGGAAAGGTGAGTATAAACGTTTATTTTTTTTTGTTTGCCACAGGATTCAGGCCGTATAGCAGGATGGGGGTATATACCAGGATGGAGGTATATACCAGGATGGAGGTATTTACCAGGATGGGGGTATTTACCAGGATGGGGGTATTTACCAGGATGGCATTATGTAGCAGGATGGGGGTATATTCCAGGATGGGAGTACCGTATTTTTCGGACCATAAGACGCACTTTTTTTCCCCCAAATGTTGGGGGAAAGTTGGGGGTGCGTCTTATGGTCTGACTATAGGGCTGCGGCTGGGAATGAGGGTGCTGCGGGTCATCGGGGGCACGAGCAGGCAGCAGCAGCGCCTGCTCGTGACCACGTGGGCCCGCTCATTACATATGCACGCCCATCCTCCCGCCCATCTCTCAGCGCTGAAGCCGGCGCTGACAGGTGGGCAGGAGGACGAGCGGGGACGCGCGCATAGCAAAGAACGGCCGCATGATCACCCCTGGCAATTACAGCCTGGAGTGATCATGTGCGGCTGTATTCACTGCTCCCCGCGCGTCATTACCAGCGCGGGGTGCAGTGAATCAGTACACTCACCCGTCCCCGTGTGTGGAGCCGCCCCCCTGCTGCACGCGATGACTTCCTGTCTGTGCCGGTCAGCTGATCTGTGCCGGTCAGCTGATGTGTGCTGAGCTGGTCAGCTGATCGGCACAGACAGGAAGACATCGCGTGCTGCAGGGGAACGGCTCCACACACACAGATCAGCGTGCCAGAGAGGAAGATATGATCGGTGCTGGAGGGAGTGAGGAAAAGGTGAGTATAAACGTTTATTTTTTTCTCTGTGCTATAGGATACAGGCCATATACCAGGATGGTATATGAGCACGATGGGAGTATATGAGCAGGTTGGATGGGGGGGCATGTGAACAGGTTGGATGGGGGGGCATGTGAACAGGCTGGATGGGGGGGCATGTGAACAGGCTGGATGGGGGGGGCATGTGAACAGGCTGGATGGGGGGGGGCATGTGAACAGGCTGGATGGGGGGGCATGTGAACAGGCTGGATGGGGGGGGCATGTGAACAGGCTGGATGGGGGGGGCATGTGAACAGGCTGGATGGGGGGGGCATGTGAACAGGCTGGATGGGGGGGGGGCATGTGAACAGGCTGGATGGGGGGGGGGCATGTGAACAGGCTGGATGGGTGGGCATGTGAACAGGCTGGATGGGTGGGCATGTGAACAGGCTGGATGGGGGGGCATGTGAACAGGCTGGATGGGGGGGCATGTGAACAGGCTGGATGGGGGGGCATGTGAACAGGCTGGATGGGGGGGCATGTGAACAGGCTGGATGGGGGGGCATGTGAACAGGCTGGATGGGGGGGCATGTGAACAGGCTGGATGGGGGGGCATGTGAACAGGCTGGATGGGGGGGCATGTGAACAGGCTGGATGGGGGGGGCATGTGAACAGGCTGGATGGGGGGGGCATGTGAACAGGCTG
>NC_134360.1:532500-592500 GCF_048569485.1 Anomaloglossus baeobatrachus | reverse complement strand
GCTCTTCTCCCTACCCTCATTAAGTTGGGTCGGCTTATAAAAAGAGAATTTTGTTTACTTACCGTAAATTCTTTTTCTTATAGTTCCGTATTGGGAGACCCAGACATTGGGTGTATAGCTTCTGCCTCCGGAGGACACACAAAGTACTACACTAAAAAAGTGTAGCTCCTCCCTCTGAGCATATACACCCCCTGGATAACCAAATCTAGCCAGTTTAGTGCAAAAGCTGAAGGAGAATAGCCACCCACAAGTAGAGATAGAGCAAGAACCGGAACAACCGGAGCCTCTGTCTACAACAACAGCCGGTGATAACACGCGGAACAAGAACTGCCAACAGGCAACAGGGAGGGTGCTGGGTCTCCCAATACGGAACTATAAGAAAAAGAATTTACGGTAAGTAACAAAATTCTCTTTTTCTTTATCGTTCCTATGGGAGACCCAGACATTGGGACGTCTCAAAGCAGTCCATGGGTGGGAAAAAACAGAAAACTGGGAAGTAGGCGGAACCTAACATCACAAATGGGCGACAGCCGCCTGAAGGATGCGTCTGCCCAAGCTCGCATCTGCCGAAGCATGAGCATGCACTTGGTAGTGCTTTGAAAAGGTATGCAGACTAGTCCAAGTGGCAGCCTGACAGACCTGCTGAGCCGTAGCCTGGTGCCTGAAAGCCCAAGAGGCACAGACAGCTCTGGTCGAGTGTGCCTTGATCCCCGGCGGGGGAGGCACCTGAGTACACTGGTAGGCATCGGAAATGGCCGACCGAATCCAACGAGCCGAGGTCGGCTTAGAAGCCGAGGGGCCCTTACGCGGACTTGTGGTTAGCACAAAAAGAGAGGTGCACCGCCTAAGAACAGCGGTGCGAGACACATAGATCCGGAGCGCCCGCACCAGATCCAGAGTATGCAACGCTTTTTCAAAGCGATGAACAGGAGCCGGACAAAAGGAAGGCAGGGAAATGTCCTGGTTAAGGTGGAAAGGAGAAACCACCTTAGGGAGAAAGTCCGGAGTCGGACGGAGAACCACCTTGTCTTGATGAAAAACCAAAAAAGGTGACTCCAAAGAGAGCGCAGCCAAATCAGAGACTCTCCTGAGGGAAGTTATGGCCACTAGAAAGACCACTTTCTGTGAAAGACGAGACAAAGAAACCTCCCTAAGAGGCTCAAAGGGGGGTTTCTGCAAGGCCGTGAGGACCAGATTGAGGTCCCAGGGATCCAAGGGCCGCCAGTAAGGCGGAATGATGTGAGACGCGCCCTGCATGAAGGTGCGCACCTGAGCCAGCCGGGCGATACGCCGCTGGAACAACACTGACAGAGCAAAGACCTGTCCCGAGGGAATTGAGGGATAGTCCTAGCTGCAGACCGGACTGTAGAAAGGACAGGAGGGTCGGCAAGGAAAAAGGCCAAGGAGCATGGCCGAAAGAGCGACACCAGGACAGGAAAATTCTCCAGGTCCTGTGATAGATTTTGGCCGAGGAAGACTTCCAAGCCCGAGTCATAGTGGAGTTGACTTCAGGAGGGATACCAGTAGTCGTCAAGATCCAGGACTCAAGAGCCACGCGTCAATCTGAGAGCCGCAGAATTCTGGCGGAAAAACGGACCTTGTGAGAGAAGGTCTGGACGGTCCGGGAGATGCCACGGCACCTCTACGGACAGATGGAGCAGGTTTGGGTACCAAGCTCGCCTGGGCCAGTCCGGAGCAATGAGGATGACCCGACGGCCCTCCATTCTGATCTTGCGCAGGACTCTGGGCAAGAGAGCTAGAGGGGGAAACACGTAGGACAGACGAAACTGGGACCAATCTTGAACCAGAGCGTCCGCTGCAAAGGCCTGAGGATCGTGGGAGCGAGCCACGTAAACCGGAACCTTGTTGTTGTGCCGGGATGCCATTAGATCCACTTCCGGAGTGCCCCACTTGCGGCAGATTGACCGAAACACTGCCGGATGCAGAGACCACTCGCCACTGTCCACGGTTTGACGGCTGAGATAATCTGCCTCCCAGTTTTCCACGCCTGGGATGTGGACTGCGGATATGGTGGACTTGGAGTCCTCCGTCCACTGAAGGATGCGTTGAACCTCCAACATTGCCAGGCGGCTGCGTGTCCCGCCTTGGTGATTGATGTAGGCAACCGCTGTCGCGTTGTCTGACTGGACTCGGATGTGCTTGCCCGCCAACAGGTGGTGAAAGGCTAAGAGAGCTAGAAGCACAGCTCTGATTTCCAGCACATTGATCGAGAGGGCTGATTCGGACGGAGTCCAAGTGCCCTGCGCTCTGTGGTGGAGATATACTGCTCCCCAGCCGGATAGACTGGCATCCGTGGTGAGGATCACCCAGGACGGGGCCAGGAAGGAGCGTCCCTGAGACAGAGAGAGGGGCCGAAGCCACCACTGGAGGGAGCCCCTGGTCTGTGGCGACAGAGCCACTAACCTGTGCAAGGAGGAAGTCCGCTTGTCCCAACAGCGGAGAATGTCCAGCTGCAGAGGACGCAGATGGAACTGGGCAAAGGGAACCGCTTCCATTGACGCCACCATCTGACCCAGCACCTGCATTAGGTGCCTTATGGGATGACGGCGGGGCCTCAGCAAAGCACGCACCGCCAGATGGAGGGACTGCTGTTTGACTAAGGGCAGCTTCACAAGTGCCGGCAGAGTCTCGAATTGCATCCCTAGGTACGTGAGCTTCTGGGTCGGAGTCAGAGTGGATTTGGGCAGATTGACAAGCCACCCGAATTGAACTAGAGTGGCGAGAGTGAGCGAGACACTCCGCTGACAGTCTGCACTGGCTGAAGCCTTGACTAGGAGGTCGTCCAGGTAAGGAATCACTGCCAACCCCTGGAGGTGCAGAACCACAACCACTGCTGCCATGACCTTGGTGAATACTCGAGGGGCCGTGGCTAACCCGAAGGGGAGAGCCACGAATTGGAAATGTTCCTCTCCGATTGCAAAACGTAGCCAACGCTGGTGTGAAACTGCAATTGGCACATGCAGATAGGCATCTCTGATGTCGATGGATGCCAGGAAATCTCCTTGGGTCATTGAGGCAATGACTGATCGCAGAGACTCCATGCGAAAATGCCGCACCTGAACATGCTTGTTGAGAAGCTTGAGATCCAGGATGGGCCGGAAGGAACCGTCCTCTTTGGGAACTAGGAAGAGATTTGAGTAGAAACCTCTGAACCGTTCCCGGGCGGGAACCGGTACAATTACTCCGTTGGCCTGCAAGGATGCCACGGCCTGAGAGAAGGCGGCGGTCTTGGAGCAGGGGGGAGTTGACAGAAAGAAGGGAATTTTGTTTACTTACCGTAAATTCCTTTTCTTCTAGCTCCAATTGGGAGACCCAGACAATTGGGTGTATAGCTACTGCCTCCGGAGGCCGCACAAAGTACTACACTTAAAAGTGTAAGGCCCCTCCCCTTCTGGCTATACACCCCCCCGTGGGATCACGGGTTCCTCAGTTTTAGTGCAAAAGCAAGAAGGAGGAAAGCCAATAACTGTTTCAAAAACAAATTCAATCCGATAAACAACATCGGAGAACTGAACTTATTAACATGAACAACATGTGCACCCGAAAAACAAAATCCCTAAGAAAAAACAGGGCGGGTGCTGGGTCTCCCAATTGGAGCTAGAAGAAAAGGAATTTACGGTAAGTAAACAAAATTCCCTTCTTTGTCGCTCCTAATTGGGAGACCCAGACAATTGGGACGTCCAAAAGCAGTCCCTGGGTGGGTAAAAGAATACCTCGTGATAGGGCTGTCAAGCAGACCTTTCCTACAGGTGGGCCACCGCCGCCTGAAGGACTTGTCTACCTAGGCCGGCATCCGCCGAAGCGAAGGTATGCACCTGATAATGTTTGGTAAAAGTGTGCAGACTCGACCAGGTAGCCGCCTGGCACACCTGCTGAGCCGTAGCCTGATGCCGTAATGCCCAGGACGCACCCACGGCTCTGGTAGAATGGGCCTTCAGTCCAGATGGAATCGGAAGCCCAGCAGAACGGTAGGTGTGAAGAATTGGTTCCTTGATCCACCGCGCAAGGGTGGATTTGGAAGCTTGCGACCCTTTACGCTGACCAGCGACCAGGATAAAGAGTGCATCCGAGCGGCGCAGGGGCGCCGTGCGGGAAATGTAGATCCTGAGTGCTCTCACCAGGTCCAACAAATGCAAACCCTTTTCGAATTGGTGAACTGGATGCGGACACAAAGACGGTAAAGTGATATCCTGATTGAGATGAAAGGAAGATACCACCTTGGGAAGAAACTCTGGAATTGGACGCAGAACTACCTTGTCCTGGTGAAACACCAGGAAGGGAGATTTGCAAGATAACGCCGCCAGCTCGGACACTCTCCGAAGAGACGTGACCGCCACTAGAAAAGCCACTTTCTGTGAAAGCCGAGAAAAGGAAATCTCCTTCATAGGCTCGAAAGGCGGCTTCTGGAGAGCAATTAGAACCTTGTTCAGATCCCAGGGCTCCAACGGCCGCTTGTAAGGAGGGACGATATGACAGACTCCTTGCAGGAACGTGCGTACCTTAGGAAGTCGCGCTAGGCGTTTCTGAAAAAATACGGATAGCGCGGAGACTTGACCTTTAAGGGAGCTAAGCGACAAACCTTTTTCCAACCCAGACTGCAGGAAGGAAAGAAAAATAGGCAATGCAAATGGCCAGGGAGAAACTCCCTGGGCAGAGCACCAAGATAGGAATATCTTCCACGTCCTGTGGTAGATCTTGGCGGAGGATGGTTTCCTAGCCTGTCTCATGGTGGCAACCACCTCATGAGATAAACCTGAGGCCCCTAGGATCCAGGACTCAATGGCCACACAGTCAGGTTCAGGGCCGCAGAATTCAGATGGAAAAACGGCCCTTGAGACAGCAAGTCTGGACGGTCTGGTAGCGCCCACGGTTGGCCTACCGTGAGGTGCCACAGATCCGGGTACCACGACCTCCTTGGCCAGTCTGGAGCGACGAGAATGGCGCGGCGGCAGTCGGACCTGATCTTTCGGAGCACTCTGGGCAACAGTGCCAGAGGTGGGAACACATAAGGTAGCCGGAACTGTGACCAATCTTGAACTAAGGCGTCTGCCGCCCAAGCTCGGTGATCGTGAGATCGTGCCATGAAAACCGGGACCTTGTTGTTGTGTCGTGACGCCATCAGGTCGACGTCCGGCATCCCCCAGCGGCGACAGATCTCCTGAAACACGTCCGGGTGAAGGGACCATTCCCCTGCGTCCATGCCCTGGCGACTGAGAAAATCTGCTTCCCAGTTTTCCACGCCTGGGATGTGAACTGCGGATATGGTGGATGCTGTGTCTTCCACCCACGACAGAATCCGCCTTACTTCCTGGAAGGCTTGCCGACTGCGTGTTCCCCCTTGGTGGTTGATGTACGCCACCGCCGTGGAATTGTCCGACTGAATTCGGATCTGCTTGCCTTCCAGCCACTGTTGGAAGGCTTGCAGGGCAAGATAGACTGCTCTGATTTCCAAAACATTGATCTGAAGGGTGGACTCTTTCCGAGTCCACGTACCCTGAGCCCTGTGGTGAAGAAACACTGCTCCCCACCCTGATAGGCTCGCATCTGTCGTGACTACCGCCCAGGATGGGGGTAGGAACGACCTTCCTTTTGACAAAGAGGTGGGAAGAAGCCACCACCGGAGAGAATCCTTGGCTGTCTGAGAGAGGGAAACATCCCTGTCGAGGGACGTCGACTTCCCGTCCCATTGGCGGAGAATGTCCCATTGTAGAGGGCGCAGATGAAACTGCGCGAAAGGGACTGCTTCCATTGCTGCCACCATTTTCCCTAGGAAATGCATGAGGCGCCTCAAGGTGTGCGACTGACCCTGAAGGAGAGATTGCACCCCTGTCTGCAGCGAGCACTGCTTGTCCAGTGGAAGTTTCACTATCGCTGAGAGAGTATGAAACTCCATGCCAAGATATGTTAGTGATTGGGTCGGGGTTAGATTTGACTTTGCAAAGTTGACAATCCACCCGAAACTCTGGAGAGTCTTCAGTGCCACGTTCAAACTGTGTTGGCATGCCTCTTGAGAGGGTGCCTTGATAAGTAGATCGTCCAAATATGGAATCACAGAGTGACCCTGCGAGTGCAGGACTGCTACTACTGCAGCCATGACCTTGGTGAAGACCCGAGGGGCTGTCGCCAGCCCGAAAGGTAGCGCTACGAACTGCAGGTGTTCGCTTCCTATAACGAAGCGTAGAAAACGCTGATGCTCTGGCGCAATCGGCACGTGGAGATAAGCATCCTTGATGTCTATTGATGCTAGGAAATCTCCTTGAGACATTGAGGCGATGACGGAGCGGAGAGATTCCATCCGGAACCTCCTGGTTTTTACGTGTTCGTTGAGCAACTTTAGATCCAGGACGGGACGAAACGACCCGTCCTTCTTTGGCACCACAAACAAATTGGAGTAAAAACCGTGACCTTGTTCCTGAAGAGGAACGGAAGTCACCACTCCTTCCGCCTTTAGAGCGGCCACCGCCTGCAGCAGAGCATCGGCCCGGTCGGGCGGTGGAGAAGTTCTGAAGAAACGAGTTGGAGGACGAGAGCTGAACTCTATCCTGTACCCGTGAGACAGAATGTCTCTCACCCAACCGTCTTTGACCTGTGACAGCCAAATGTCGCCAAAGCGGGAGAGCCTGCCACCGACCGAGGATGCGGAAAGAGGAGACTGAGAGTCATGAGGAAGCCGTCTTGGTGACGGTTCTTCCTGCTGTCTTTTTTGGGCGTGATTGAGTCCGCCAAGAATCTGAGCCTCTCTGATCCTTTTGAGTCCTCTTAGACGAGGAGAATTGGGACCTGCCTGAGCCTCGAAAGGACCGAAAACCAGACTGACCCCTCCTTTGTTGGGGTTTGTTTTGTCTGTGTTGAGGTAAGGATGAATCCTTACCCTTGGAGTGTTTAATGATTTCATCCAAACGCTCACCAAACAATCGGTCACGAGAAAAAGGCAAACTGGTTAAGCACTTCTTGGAAGCAGAATCTGCCTTCCATTCCCTCAACCACAAGGCTCTGCGTAAAACTACGGAGTTGGCTGACGCCACCGCCGTACGGCTCGTAGAGTCTAGGACAGCATTAATCGCGTAAGACGCGAATGCAGACATCTGAGAGGTCAATGGTGCCACCTGCGGAGCAGATGTACTTGTGACAGTGTCGACTTGTGTAAGCCCAGCTGAAATAGCTTGGAGTGCCCATACGGCTGCGAATGCTGGCGCCAACGACGCTCCAATAGATTCATAGATGGATTTCAACCAGAGCTCCATCTGTCTGTCAGTGGCATCTTTAAGTGCCGCTCCATCTTCCACTGCAACTAAGGATCTAGCTGCAAGCCTGGAGATTGGAGGGTCCACCTTGGGACACTGGGTCCAGCCCTTGACCACGTCAGGGGGAAAAGGATAGCGTGTATCTTTAAGCCGTTTGGAAAACCGCTTATCGGGATAAGCGTGGTGTTTCTGGATTGCGTCTCTAAAGTCAGAGTGGTCCAGAAAAGAGCTTAATTTACGCTTGGGATATCTGAAATGGAATTTCTCATGCTGTGAAGCTGACTCCTCCTCAGGAGGAGCTGGCGGAGAAATATCTAACATCTTATTGATGGACGCTATAAGATCATTCACTATGGCGTCACCATCCGGTGTATCCAGATTGAGAGCGGTCCCAGGATCAGAATCCTGATCAGTTACATCCGCCTCATCACCCATAGATTCATCCCGCTGGGATCCTGACCAGTGAGACGAAGTTGAGGGCCCCTCATAGCGAGCCCGCTTAGGCTGTCTGGGACTGTCGTCCGAGTCAGAGCCGTCACCCTGGGGTGCATGTGACACCCCCGGAGCCCGGAAGTGTTCCAGTTGAGGGGGACCAGGGAGCAATGATGCAACAGTGTCCGTGGTCTGAGTTACTGGTCTAGACTGCAATGTTTCAAGAATCTTAGACATTGTCATAGACAATCTATCAGCAAAAGCTGCAAACTCCGTTCCTGTCACCTGGACAGCATTCACAGGTGGTACACCCTGGGTCACGTCTAGCAGAGGCCCCGGCTGAGCAAGTGCTGCAGGGGCCGAGCACTGCACACAATGGGGGTCAGTGGAACCTGCCGGTAGAGTAGCCCCACATGCGGTACAGGCAGCATATAAAGTCTGTGCCTTGGCACCCTTGCGTTTAACGGACGACATGCTGTTGCCTCCTTGCAATCTAGGAGGGTATATAGCCGAGAATCACCAGCGACCGTACAGTGAAAAGTATTTGCAAACACAAAATACCAAGTACACAACGGCACAAGTGGGGGTGAGCCCTTGAGGGCTGCTTACCGCCCGCTGAAAAGCGGGTATGAGGTCGTAGAATCCCGTGTCTGGCTCTCCCAGGCTCCCCTCTCCAGCTCAGCGTGCAGACAGGAATGGCTGCCGGCGTCCTGTGAAGAGGGGCGGACCGTGGGCGTGCCACAAACAAAGTGCGGGAAACTGCGTCCTACTGTGCCTGGTGTGAGGGCTGGAGTATGTAAAACAGACTCCAGCCCTCAGCGCTGATGCTCTGTACGGCGTCCCGCCCTCCTCCTGACTGGCAGGTGCGGAGGCGGGAACGAGACGAACTAGGCCGCAAAAGCCGGGGACTGTAGTAATAAGCGCGGCCGTGATATATGCACGGCCAGCGCGGAAGTCCCCGGCGCACCACAAGTCCCAGCCGCGTCGCAGTGTGACTGACCCCAGCGGCCGGCGCGACCGTTCGCCCTAAGTCTACCCACTCAGCCAAGCTGTAGTGAGGAAATGGCACAAGCGCAGCAGCGCTGATGTCCCCGGCGCACTAACACACCCAGCCATGCTGCGGTGTGCGCGCGGTATGCACGGGGACACAGAGTACCTTGACGGAGCAGGGTCTGTCCCTGACGATACTCAGCTCCATATCCAGCGGCTTCTCCAGGGGCTGCGGATGGAGCACGGTCTCAGTGCCTGGAGACCGGTAAAGTCCCACTTCACCCGGAACCCTAATGGGGATGGGGAAGGAATCAGCATGTGGGCTCCAGCCTCCGTACCCGCAATGGGTACCTCAACCTTAACAAACACCGCCGACAGAAAGTGGGGTGAGAAGGGAGCATGCTGGGGGCCCTGTATGGGCCCTCTTTTCTTCCATCCGACATAGTCAGCAGCTGCTGCTGACTAAACAGTGGAGCTATGCGTGCGTGTCTGACCTCCTTCGCACAAAGCAAAAACTGAGGAACCCGTGATCCCACGGGGGGGGTGTATAGCCAGAAGGGGAGGGGCCTTATACTTTTAAGTGTAGTACTTTGTGCGGCCTCCAGAGGCAGTAGCTATACACCCAATTGTCTGGGTCTCCCAATTAGGAGCGACAAAGAAAAATCTGTTTGGCGGGCTGGAAGAGAATTCTATCCTGTAGCCGTGGGAGATGATATCCCGCACCCACTGGTCGGAGACGTGTTGAAACCACACGTCGCCAAAGTGGGAGAGCCTGCCACTGACCAAGGACGTTGCTGGTGCGGCCAGATAGTCAAGAGGAGGCTGCCTTAGTGGCAGCAGCTCCTGCGGTCTTCTGAGGACGCGGCTTCGTGCGCCAGTTGGGTTTTTGGTCCTTGGCTGAGTTAGTGGACGAGGCCGAAGGCTTAGAGGACGACCAGTTGGAGGAACGAAAGGAACGAAACCTCGACTGGTTCCTGCCCTGGACAGGTTTCCTGGATTTAGTTTGTGGCATGGAAGTACTCTTCCCGCCAGTAGCTTCCTTAATAATTTCATCCAGTTGTTCACCGAACAGCCTGGACCCAGCAAAAGGGAGCCCAGCAAGGTACTTCTTTGAAGAAGCGTCTGCCTTCCACTCTCGAAGCCACAAGATCCTGCGGATAGCGAGGGAATTAGCCAAAGCCACCGCAGTGCGGTGACAAGCTTCAAGCATGGCAGACATGGCATAGGATGAAAAAGCTGAAGCTTGGGAAGTTAAGGAAACCATTTCGGGCATAGATTCCCTGGTGAGGGAATGCATCTCCTCTAGAGAAGCAGAGATGGCTTTGAGAGCCCACACTGCTGCAAAAGATGGGGAGAACGAGGCCCCTGCCGCCTCATATACAGATTTGGCCAGAAGGTCAACCTGGCGGTCAGTGGAATCCTTAAGTGAGGTGCCATCAGCCACTGATACAACTGTCCGGGCTGAGAGTCTAGACACCGGAGGGTCTACCTTTGGTGAATGAGCCCACTCCTTGACCACCTCTGGTGGAAAGGGAAAACGGTCATCAGAACCACGCTTTGGGAAGCGTTTGTCAGGACAGGCCCTAGGCTTGGTCACAGTGGCCTGAAAACTGGAGTGGTTAAAGAACACACTCCTTGTCCTCTTAGGCAAGGTAAACTGGTGCTTTTCTGCTAGAGAGGGTTGCTCCTCTGATACTGGCGGATTGAGGTCCAGTACAGAATTAATGGACTTAATCAAATCACTAACATCTGAGTCACTTTCGGACAGATCAATGGGGCACATGGAGGTAGCCTCTGAGCCCCCAGTAACGGCATCCTCCTCGTCCTGCGAGTCAGCTCTTGAATCAGAGCCGCGGGACGAGGAAGGAGAGGGAGCCCTACGTCTCCTCTTAGGAGGACGGGGTCTGGGACCCAGATGAAGAATCCTCTGAGCTCCGCTGAGAGAGCCCTAGCAGCAGAGGCGCCCCTGAGAAGGGGGCTGATGCATGTTCAGCAAAGTCCGGGACAGCTGTCCCATGGAGTCGGCAAAAGACTGGAGATTGACCTAGAGAAGGATTCTACCCAAGCCGGGGGTTCAGCCACCGGAGCCGGAGCAGCCCGGAGGGACCACTGTGGGTGCGATTCCAGGCTGAGGCATTGTCAGGTTAGAGCAGGCATCACAATGTGGATATGTGCTCGGTTCAGGCTGCACAAGCTTACATGCAGTGCATATTGCGTACAGCCTTGCTCCTTGTGTGAGACATGCTGCTGAAGTGGGGGCGCTGAGCCAGGATGACCCCCAGAGAGTATATAAGCAGGTCCACAACCGGAGGTTGTGGCTTACCAGACCGTTTGTGGTGCCCTCCAGATCCCACAGCCCGGACCCCCAGACAGATTAGCAGGGATGCTGCAGCCAGCGCCGAACGCTGAAAGAACGCTGATAAAATGGCGCCGGAGCGAGGAGAGGGGGCGGGACCTACTCTGAGAGCGGGATCTGGAGGGCCAATGAGATTTACAGGGGAGGGGACATTTACTCAGAGAGGAGTGTCCCTCCCCTGTGCCGAACGGCCGCTGAGCGGAGCCGCACTGTCCCTCTGCATGATTGACATGCAAGGGCAGTGAAATCGAAACTAGGCCTCAGGCGAGAGCCGGGGCCTAGATTAAGCGATGCGGCCGGCGCGCAGGCTCCATCGGCGCGGTTCTCAGGTGACAACCCAGAGAACCGGCCCGGAAATGTCAGAACAGTTACACAGCACACTCTCCCCAACAATAAAATACAAGGGACCCCCCCCCCGAACATAAACGTCTCAGATACTTAGCTTGTGAGACGCAGGGTTTCAAGTCCCTGGGGATGAGTGCTCCGTCCAGCAGGATCCTGAAGGGCTGCGGATGGAGACCGGCCTCCTGCAAAGCAGGGAGAACCGTGCTGGCTCCCACTTCAAGCCAGAGCCCGAGGGATGGCGAAGGAGCGCGGCATGTAAGGCTCCAGCCCTGGAATCAACCTTAACAACACCGCCGACACAGTGGGGTAAGAAGGGACATGCCGGGAGTCCAGGCTTGGACCCGCTTTTCTTCCAAAAACTTTCAAAATGAAAAATCAGATGAGAATGCATGTGTGGATGTATGCCTCCTGAACACAAAGCAATGAACTGGCTAGATTTGGTTATCCAGGGGGTGTATATGCTCAG
Source organism: Anomaloglossus baeobatrachus (assembly GCF_048569485.1). NCBI lineage: Eukaryota > Metazoa > Chordata > Amphibia > Anura > Aromobatidae > Anomaloglossus > Anomaloglossus baeobatrachus. The sequence continues at coordinate 580,646 of NC_134360.1, read as the reverse complement.
AGGGAGAAGCTATACACCCAATGTCTGGGTCTCCCATAGGAACGATAAAGAAAAGGTGTAAAATCGGGCCAGACTCCAGCAGTAGTGGGGATGGGATCTGTATATGTGTGCTGACTGTTTGAATATATATTATCGTCATTTCTGTAATAATTCCTGCTGCTCCGTGGGGAGCAGGGGATGTTTTGTCTTGTTACGAGTTTGGCTTCAAAATAAAAAAAATTGTTTAAAAGAACTGAAGTCCTCAGTGGTTGATACCTTTTAATGGCTAACTGAAAAGATGGTAATAATTGCAAGCTTTCAAGACTACTCAGGTCTCTTCATCAGGCATGGTATAACACAAAATCTGAAGAGTCACATATTTATACACAACAGGAATATGTGACTCTTCAGATTTTGTGTTATATCATGCCTGATGAAGAGACCTGAGTAGTCTCGAAAGCTTGCAATTATTACCATCTTTTCAGTTAGCCATTAAAAGGTATCAACCACTGAGGACTTCAGTTCTTTTAAACAATTTTTTTTATCTCTACTGGCTAACACGGTACAAAGATATATTTTACTTGCTTCAAAATAAAATTTAAAAAAAAAAAAAAAAAAAAAAAAAAAAAAAAGGTTATCAGCCTCAGGCAGAGCTCAGCTGCGGATTTAAGCCACAGATATGGTAGCATCTATCGCACAAGCTTCAGCTCCTAAACACACAGGACCCAGGAAAGTAGTGTAGATAGCTCTGCGCTGCTGGAAACAGATGATAAAACTAATACGCTGGATTTGGATGAGGGTGGTTTATTCAATAAGTTTCAAAATTAAACCCCACTTCTTCAGGAAGCCACTGAAATCGGTGGCTTTCACGATGAAGTGGGAAATCACTGTGAAACTGATTTTATCATGTGTTTCGGGCAGCGCAGAGAGACCCATGCTATTCTCCTGGTTCCTGTGCATTTTATCTGACCTTTGGGTCTGGGGCGCCGGCCGCACCGATGCTTTATAGCCATTACAGCTTACCTTACAAAAGGAGAGTGACCTGCCCTTTACAATTTCTGCATTTTTACCAGTCAAGACCATATTGTGCTTGTTTGTCCACAGCTTAAAATTTGCCAGAGCCCATGCCACACACCTTGACCCACTCCATAACAGTAATGGTTTTATTAAGGGACTAAAAGAATAAAATCTGTTCTTCAGTACCTGGCAGTGTCCACTACATATCTGTGCTGCCTCATTCAATGTATATATGTATGTAAAAAAAATTGTTTAAAAGAACTAAAGTCCTCAGTAGTTGATACCTTTTAATGGCTGACTGAAAAGATGTTTAATAATAGCGGCTTTCCAGACTACTCCGGTGTCTTCTTCAGGTTCAGTAGAACACAAAATTTGAAGAATCGTTAATTCTGGCTAACACAGTACAAAGATATATTTTACCCGTATATTTTGAGGAACCATTTAAATTACTGCCGTCCTAATAAAGGCAACTTCAACATCTACCTAACACAATTTACCTCTAATGATTTGAGTGAAGAGTCAATTTTGTTAGCGGCTTCGTCCACAACAGATGCAGTGAGACTCGTCTGTCCTATGGCCAAACCATGGACAGCAAAGACCGCAGTAACTTCATCCACTTTCTCGTTCAGGGCTCTGCAAAACGTCCAGTACAATTAATGACAACACCAGCTGCACAATAAATTATATATCTTTTCCAAGGATTCTTTGGAAAATTCTAGAACACACTTACTTAACTGACACAATCTGTGAGGACGAACCCAACCCCAAGTTCATATAGGCAAAATATTTAGCAAGAAACGGCTTCTGAGAAGAGTCCAGGACACGCACATAGGCTTTAACAGTCTTCCCAATTTCTACCTGTATCAGTTGAAGTAACGTGGTTAAGACTTTCATGTTTAAGCAGCTTACTAAATACATGTGACTTTACATTTGTAAATATGTGTACTATTAGCCTTTTTTTGTTAACGTGTAAAATGGCCACTTTCACAAATGTAGCATAGCCAAGGAGCAACAGTGTTGCCACAAATAAATGTTATTACCTTGTCCACCACCCTGACATCCACCTGGAGAATATCAGACACGTGAATGCTAACTGTGGCTGGTGCAGGGAAAGCAAGACATAGGTCGTAAACCATGACCGATAGCGTTCCTGGACGCAAAGGATAGACCTGAAAGATATTAAGTTATAAAACAAGTACAGGAAAGTCATGTCCATTTACACCAAAGACAATTCCAGCCTACCTGCACAGAATGACATGTCTAACATAAAAATAAAGTGATTTAGGGGATATAATAATGCAGCTTTATGTAGTTTAACAAAGGAAAGAGCTAGGACAACAACCTACAATGTAATTACACAATAAAAGCCCTATAACCTATGAAGGCAAAGTTGTACACAGCAAGAAATAAAAGCTGTATAAAATACAAATGTATAAATAAGTGACTATTAAAAGTTAATAAAATAAGTATAAAAATTAAAAACTAACTAACAGTAGCAGATCTCTCCAATATTTTATTTTAAAAATATTAAACATAAGCTTTCTAAAATAAAATATTTTCTGTATCGGAGACAAGAATAGTCCACTCCTTCTGTGACGTCCCTCCTTGGGAGCGCCTTTCTTCTGGAACTCCATGAGAAGTACTTGTAGCAGCACGCCGGCCGGCTACCCCCGGTCAGACATTGCCCTACAGCACAACCCTTTCAGGCTTAACATCTTATTCACTTACTACGCTTAGATAGCGCCAGATTTATTTCCCCCTTTCCAAGGGAATTCTATCTCTCTCTCTCTTTCGGAAAAAAAAGGTTCCCCTAAAAGAACAAACCATTCGGAGTGGATTCACACAACTGAATTTTCAGCCTGTGAAAAGGCGGACAGCACTCAGCAGAGTTACCAACAGATTTTTTTTATGCTTTCTGGATCGCTTATAAAATAAAAAAATCACAGACTGAGAATATTTTTTATGGACACATCGGAAAACCACAATGAATCATTATGACTGAGTGATCCATGTCACTCGGTAAACCGTAAAACGATAATTACAGTGAAAATAACCTGTATAAGGTGCTTCAGTTTAAAAAATTCATGGATGCCTCAATTAATTTTTTTTTTAGGGACACGGCCAATAAAATGCCCTATTTTAACAGACTGTGGAGGAATCTCTGGACCTGGCACTCTGACCAATATAATTCAATGGCGCTGCGCAGATGAGAAATTTTCAGGCGCTAACAAAGGTTCATGCAAAGAAAAAACAAAACAATCAAAAAACATAGCATGCACTATTTTGTTCCCATATTTTGGATGAGACTCGCCCATTCAAGTATATGAGTGAAGAAAAAATGAAAAAAAAAAAAATCGGATGCCATACGGAGCCACAGTATAGTGTCCTATTTTTACGGATACATTGTAATTAACAAAGCAAACTGTATTTAGTCTTGTGAATTAAATCACTTCTGCTTTATAAAAACGTATGAGACACAAATTAGGGGAAAAATAAATGTAAATGCTGGTGTGGACACGGTTTTATACCTGCTCTGACAGGTTTTTTTTTTACAGTCCTACTCAGTTGATGGGGACAGCCAGTTTACAGAGCTTATTGAGTTCCAGTTCACCAAAACCTAAAACAGGTATATAAGGGACCCTTTATTATGACTAGCAGCATTTACCATACTGTAAGCTCTTAAATGGGTGATCCAGCTAATACACCTCCTTTTCAAAGATATACAAGGGAATTCTGAGTTAATAGATGGATCCCCGGATCATGTTTCTTGGTTAGGCTGCTTTCACACATCCAGTTTTAGCAGTGCGGATAAATCCGGCTCTAAAACCTATGCAACAGATGCGGCGGAAAAAACGCATCCTTTGCATAAGTTTTTACATGCGGCCAGTCCGGTTTTTGCCGGTTGCGGCACGCTACTGAGCATGCGCAGTGCAAAAAAAAGCATGCGGCGGCCAGATGCAGTTTTTGCTGCGTCGCGCCGCATCCGGCGTCCATAGGCATGCATTGGAAAAAGCGCCGGATGCAGCTTTTTTTTTTTTTTTTGCCGGACAAAAAAAAACTTGCCAGGCAACGTTCCATCCGGCCGCCGCATGGGCTAAATATGCCGCATCCGGCAAAAAACGGACCGAACGCAAAGCCATGCGAACCAATCCGGCACTAATGAAAGTCTATGCGGAAAAAACGCAACCGGCGGCAAAAAAAACCTGTTGTGTTTTTTCTGCAAAGAGCCGGATTGTGCCGCACAGCCAAAACCGGATGTGTGAAAGCAGCCTTAAATCGAAGAAGAGTAACAAGGATGGTATTTTGCTCTTCAGGACCTCTGCTGTATTTTACAGACAACCCATTCATTTTAATGCCCATTGTGTAATTCCTCATTTCCCCTGTGGTGGTGCTGCAGGAAAAATTAACACTAAGGCTATGTGCCCACGTTGCGTTGTGTCCCTGCAGAAATTTCTACAGTGATTTGAACAGCACACGTGCGCTTCAAATCACTGCAGAAACACTGCATAATGAATGCAGTGAAGAGTCGATTTCATGCGCTCTTGATGCAGCCCCCGCCATAGACAGAGCGGGAGCTGCATCCAAAGCGCACGGAATAAGTGACATGTTGCTTTGTAAAACGCAGCGATTTGGCAGCATGCAAACGTGTGCATAGATTATGCACAATCTTCAGAGATTGTGCTGGGGACGCAGGACGCATGCAGTTACGCTGCGGTGCAGAACGCAGCGTAATTGCACACAATATGCACACGTGGGCACAGAGCCTAAGACTGTGTGCACACGTTGCATTTTTTTTTGCCACTTTTTCTGTTTATTCTTGCAAGGATATCTTTACACTTGCAAAGCCTATGAGATTTCTGAAGTGCTGTGCACATGTACAGGATTTTTTCCTTGTAGATTAGGTTGCAGAAAAATCTGCATCATGTCCATTCTTTAAGTTTTTTTACACTGTTTTTATCATTGAAAGCAATGAAAAAAACACCTCAAAAACGCGGCAAATTACTACAAAAAAAGCGCAGCAAAAACACTTTGCTGCAACATTTTTCCTGCCAGGAGATGCAGATTTGGTTGCAGAATGTCTCAGAATCAACGTGTGCACAGAGCCTTACAGCAAGGAATATCCCCATAGATTGCAGCTGGTCTTTAAAGTGGAATCATCGTTTTCATTTTTCGTTCATGTATCAATAGAACACAAAAAAATGAGGGTGTGTGTAATACTTTTTATTAGAGAAATCTGTTTCTTTCTCCTCCAGGATTGATCTTTCATTCTTAAGATTCACAGCTCTCAGAGAATATCTGTCTTCAGTGAACACAGACTTTCCCATTACTGAGATAGGAGACCAGAGTTTGTGCTCATGAGGTTCTATGGAGAACGGTCCCTGAGAAGACCTTGCAGCAGAATGTGTCATCCTCGAGCTCCTCCCGAGAGAAGGATCAGCAACTGTCATCCTCGAGCTCCTCCCGAGAGAAGGATCACCAACTGTCATCCTCGAGCTCCTCCCGAGAGAAGGATCACCAACTGTCATCCTCGAGCTCCTCCAGAGAGAAGGATCACCAACTGTCATCCTCGAGCTCCTCCCGAGAAAAGGATCACCAACTGTCATCCTCGAGCTCCTCCCGAGAGAAGGATCACCAACTGTCATCCTCGAGCTCCTCCCGAGAGAAGGATCACCACCTGTCATCTATCGACAACTCTACCTTCACTGAAAGAGTAAAAATATCAGTCCAGGAGTGGAAAGAAGCAGATATCTCTGACTAGATATATTGCAAAGTTGGTCATTTTCAAACTATGTACCACTGATTTCAAAAATTAAAATGACTAAGAAAATTATTTTTTCAGGTATGGATTCTCCAGATAAGACGGTCAACGCTTTCTCTTCTTGAGTGTGAACGACGATATAGACATATTGTATGAACAACTTCACTTCAAGGGCGGATGGTGAACGGTTTGTGGCGAGTCACAATGAAGGTCAGCCGGCTGGAAGGAGCCTCAGGCAGCAAAGCCACAGTTCCTAGCCAGAGTTCCTAGTCCTGTAGATATTCCACACTAAAGTGCCCAAAATAACGGTCGCCTGAGTCAAAGACCCAGTGCCCACTACCGGTATGAAAAGATTGCAAATAAGGTGAACTATATACTAGACGTCCAACTCATTACCTTTGTGTAGAAAAAAAACAAACCCTTTCCCACTCAGTCCAATAAAGATATAGTGAAGTACATAGGACAAAATGGACAAGACTTTGGCCCCAGTCAGGTGAATGGAGCCCTACAAATTCATTTGGCGCATACATACATACGCTGTAAATGTGAACAGATCAGAACATTATATAAAAATGATTTAAAGCAACTGGAAAATACAATCTTAGCCATTCTTTATACTTCGTTTTTTGTGCTTCTATCAAATAGTAAACATAATGGATTTGCTTTCTAAGTGAGAATCCTGAAATATGGCAATCGCAGCTGCACTCACCGTCACCGTGCCTTTTGATTCTTGAAAAGCAGTGGTAATAATATTAGGAACACTGCTGTTAATAAAGAAATATCCAGACCCCTCTAAAATTGTGAATTCAGCCTGAAAAAAAAGAAACCAAAAAATTGATACAAGGAAACTTTTTAGAAAAATATAAAAACAAATATCTGACCACTCACCCTTACCGAGAATACAATAAATCCCCCTGAGAAATCAGACCACAGTCTGCCGACACTCACAGAGAGCCACAGGGAGCCACAGGGAGAGACAGAGCCACAGAGAGCCACAGGGAGACACACAGGGAGACACACAGGGAGACACACAGGGAGACACACAGGGAGACACACAGGGAGACACACAGGGAGACACACAGGGAGACACACAGGGAGACACACAAACATCTCCAAGACAGTGTTGATAGTTTACTTAGACAAACATTTTGGGGTTTTGTTCAATCATTTTGGAAATTACTTCTTGATTTTTCTTTTTCATTAATGCTACTGTTTTATTACACCTGGGGAATTGACAGACCAAATATTTCAATTTTGACCAGTGTCCCTGTATTTAGTAAAATACATAAAGAGATCTTTAAAAAGAGGATTTCTAAAGAACCTTTATAATATGCTAATGAGCGCAGGGACTAGTCACAAGGGGCGTTAATTCCCCCAACTAGTCTGCCCTCTTAGCACACCCACTGGGGCTGTAACGTCCATATACTCCTCTGTGTCCTCCCCGGGTGTAATGTCTGTATACTCTTCTGTGCCTCCCCAGGTGTAATGTCTGTATACTCCTCTGTGTCTCCCCGGGTGTAATGTCTGTATACTCTTTTGTGTCCTCCCCGGGTGTAATGTCTGTATACTCCTCTGTGTCCTCCCCAAGTGTAATGTCTGTATACTCTTCTGTGTCCTCCCCGGGTGTAATGTCTGTATACTCCTCTGTGTCCTCCCCGGGTGTAATGTCTGTATACTCCTCTGTGTCCTCCCCAGGTGTAATGTTTGTATACTCTTCTGTGTCCTCCCCGGGTGTAATGTCTGTATACTCCTCTGTGTCCTCCCCGGGTGTAATGTCTGTATACTCCTCTGTGTCCTCCTCGGGTGTAATGTCTGTATACTCTTCTGTGCCTCCCCAGGTGTAATGTCTGTATACTCTTTTGTGTCCTCCCCGGGTGTAATGTCTGTATACTCCTCTGTGTCCTCCCCAGGTGTAATGTCTGTATACTCTTCTGTGTCCTCCCCGGGTGTAATGTCTGTATACTCCTCTGTGTCCTCCCCGGGTGTAATGTCTGTATACTCCTCTGTGTCCTCCTCGGGTGTAATGTCTGTATACTCTTCTGTGCCTCCCCAGGTGTAATGTCTGTATACTCTTTTGTGTCCTCCCCAGGTGTAATGTCTGTATACTCCTCTGTGTCTCCCCGGGTGTAATGTCTGTATACTCTTCGGTGTCCTCCCCGGGTGTAATGTCTGTATACTCTTCTGTATCCTCCCCGGGTGTAATGTCTGTATACTCTTCTGTGCCTCCCCAGGTGTAATGTCTGTATACTCTTTTGTGTCCTCCCCGGGTGTAATGTCTGTATACTCTTCGGTGTCTCCCCGGGTGTAATGTCTGTATACTCTTCGGTGTCTCCCCGGGTGTAATGTCTGTATACTCTTTTGTGTCCTCCCCGGGTGTAATGTCTGTATACTGTATCTGTGCCTCCCTCCAGTCTCCCCAGTGATGTGCCCCCCCAGTGTTCTGTACCTCCCCCAGTCTCCCCAGTGATCTGTGCCCCCCCAGTGTTCTGTACCTCCCCCAGTCTCCACAGTGATCTGTGCCCCCCAGTCTCCCCAGTGATCTGTGCCCCCCAGTCTCCCCAGTGTTCTGTGCCCCCCAGTCTCCCCAGTGTTCTGTGCCCCCCAGTCTCCCCAGTGATCTGTGCCCCCCCAGTGTTCTGTGCCTCCCTCCAGTCTCCCCAGTGATGTGCCCCCCAGTGTTCTGTACCTCCCCCAGTCTCCCCAGTGATCTGTGCCCCCCCAGTGTTCTGTACCTCCCCCAGTCTCCACAGTGATCTGTGCCCACCAGTCTCCCCAGTGTTCTGTGCCCCCCAGTCTCCCCAGTGATCTGTGCCCCCCAGTCTCCCCAGTGATCTGTGCCCCCCAGTCTCCCCAGTGTTCTGTGCCCCCCAGTCTCCCCAGTGATCTGTGCCCCCCAGTCTCCCCAGTGATCTGTGCCCCCCAGTCTCCCCAGTGATCTGTGCCCCCCAGTCTCCCCAGTGATCTGTGCCCCCCAGTCTCCCCAGTGTTCTGTGCCCCCCAGTCTCCCCAGTGTTATGTGCCCCCCCAGTCTCCCCAGTGCTCTGTGCCCCCCCAGTCTCCCCAGTGCTCTGTGCCCCCCCAGTCTCCCCAGTGCTCTGTGCCCCCCCCAGTGTTCTGTGCCTCCCTCCAGTCTCCCCAGTGATCTGTGCCCCCCCAGTTTTCTGTGCCCCCGCAGTCTCCCCAGTGATCTGTGCCCCCCCAGTGTTCTGTAACTCCCCCAGTCTCCCCAGTGATCTGTGCCACCCCAGTGTTCTGTACCTCCCCCAGTCTCCCCAGTGATCTGGGCCCCCCAGTCTCCCCAGTGATCTGTGCCCCCCCCCAGTCTCCCCAGTGATCTGTGCCCCCCCCCCAGTCTCCCCAGTGATCTGTGCCCCCCCCAGTCTCCCCAGTGATCTGTGCCCCCCCCCAGTCTCCCCAGTGATCTGTGCCCCCCCCAGTCTCCCCAGTGATCTGTGCCCCCCCCAGTCTCCCCAGTGATCTGTGCCCCCCCCAGTCTCCCCAGTGATCTGTGCCCCCCAATGTGTTCTGTGCCTCCCCCCAGTCTCCCCAGTGACCTGTGCCCCCCAGTCTCCCCAGTGATCTGTGCCCCCCCCAGTGTTCTGTGCCCCCCCCAGTCTCCCCAGTGATCTGTGCCCCCCCCCCAGTCTCCCCAGTGATCTGTGCCCCCCCCAGTCATCTGTGCCCCCCCCAGTCTCCCCAGTGATCTGTGCCCCCCCCAGTCTCCCCAGTGATCTGTGCCCCCCAGTCTCCCCAGTGTTCTGTGCCCCCCAGTCTCCCCAGTGATCTGTGCCCCCCAGTCTCCCCAGTGATCTGTGCCCCCCCAGTGTTCTGTGCCCCCCCCAGTCTCCCCAGTGATCTGTGCCCCCCCCCCAGTCTCCCCAGTGATCTGTGCCCCCCCCCCCAGTCTCCCCAGTGATCTGTGCCCCCCCCCAGTCTCCCCAGTGATCTGTGCCCCCCCAGTCTCCCCAGTGATCTGTGCCCCCCCCAGTCTCCCCAGTGATCTGTGCCCCCCCCAGTCTCCCCAGTGATCTGTGCCCCCTTAGTCTCCCCAGTGATCTGTGCCCCCCCCAGTCTTCCCAGTGATCTGTGCCCCCCCCAGTCTCCCCAGTGATCTGTGCCCCCCCCAGTCTCCCCAGTGATCTGTGCCCCCCCCAGTCTCCCCAGTGATCTGTGCCCCCCCCAGTCTCCCCAGTGATCTCTGTGCCCCGAGCCTCTCCCAGTTCTGTCTGTGCCTTCAGCCTCTCCCATTCTTCTCTGTGCCATCTGTGTCCCCAGCGTCCCCCTGATTTGTCTGTGCCTCCAGCCTCTCCCATCATTCTCTGTTCCCCCAGGGCTCTCTGTGTCCCTCCGGCATCCCCCAGGGCTGTTTGCTCCCGGCTATTTATATAACCGCAGCAATGTTTGTGCCCCCCAGCTATGTCTGTGTAACCCAGTGATGTGTATATACCCCCAGTGAAGTCTGTGCCGCCCAGTGATGTATGTACCCCCAGTGACGTCTATGCCCTGCTGCTTCCCTAGTGATGTATATTCCTCCCAGCCCTCCCCAGCAATGTTTATGCCCCCCCAGCTATGTTTGTGCTCCCCAATGATGTATGTATCCCGCAGTGATGTATGTACCCCCCAATGATGTCTATGCCCCCAGCCTCCCCAGTGATCTATATTCCTCCCAACCCTCCCCTGTGATGTATATACAGCAGTCCCAGCCAACTCAAACCTGGAAAAGCAGTTGTGAAAAGCAAAAAGATCAATATCGCCTAATATTACAGCTGCACCATAGAGTAGAAGCTCCAGCCGCCACAGTGAGTTAATTGTTTGACCAAATATATTAGGGTAATTTTCAAGTTGATAATTTTGTGCGGCCCCCGAAGGTTGGTAAAAATTTGTAAATGGCCCCCGGCAGAAAAAAGGTTCCCCACCCCTGCACTAGACAATTTCTTAGTTGTAATTTTTAGTGTCAGCCTCCTGGTGGCAGCAGTGTACACTCATGTTTCCTGTGTCCCCAATGAAGCAACAGAGTAAGCTTATTTTTCCGATGCCTACCTGAATATTCATTAAAGTAGATGGAAACTACCTTTTAAAAAAGACAAATCCTGACCAGATGCCTTTTTAGACTAAATAGACAACAGTCAGAATGGCTCTTTGTCTGGCAGACCTGACTTGCCGATGCTTTGTAGGCTAGAGCAATTTTAATGGGAGATCAATCACCAGGTTTTTGCCACCCACCTAATCTGAGAGCAGAATAACATAGGGAGAGAGATCTTGATTCCAGCGATGTTTCACTTACTGGGCTGCTTAGAGTAGTTTTGATAAAATGACCGATCAGTAGCTGATTATCATTACAGGACTACTTGGCGTGCTGTCATGTAGTCCAGCATATTCATGAGCGGTGTATAACTGCTAGATCTGCAGCAGAGGAGACGACAGACAGCTCAGTAAGTGACACATCGCTGGAATCAGAGTCTCTGTCTCTACATTATGCTGCTCTCAGATGTGGGAGCAAAAACCTGCTGACAGATTCCCTTTAAAGCCCTGCAGGAGTCTTTAGGCATAGGACAACTGTTGAATAATAGGTCTCTTGGGTGTCATAGGCCAACGTTATTATGTGAAAATGTCATTTAGAAAGTTTTTGTTCTTTCCAAGAACATACAAAGTATAATAAAAGTTAGATCTTGTCTGTTTATCTACAGCTGCGCCTTTCATACAAGGGGGGAGCCGCATTAGGATTGATTTCCAGTCGCGCTGGCACAATGGTTTGCTTTTCCTAACTCTTCCACTCCATAGCCTTCTAAAATCTCATGTCATCACGTTCTATTGCACAGACGTACATCTATAGTCATTATATTTGGTCATTTTTTATTAAATATTGTAAATGTGCAAACAGAAAATGGATGTCACCTAAGAGGAGGTCAACACACAATTTCTCAATGTACAATGTCAGAACGCCTGAAAAGTATCATCACCGGTGTCTGTTCTAAGAAAACATTGGGCAGCTGAGACAGACGATTTTATTAAATAACATTATTAAAACAATGCCCAGATCTTCCCTTAGTCCCAGCCTGAAGAATCAAACTTTCTAGCAAAAAGTTCCCCCTTGTGAGCGTCCACAACCCTCCATGTTCTTCCCCCACTGGCAAAGCGTGGCGCATTATGTATGCAAGAAAGCCTATATAAGGAGCCAAAATGCACCAATACCTTCAAGAATACCTATACAGAGATGTGCAAGGCTCTAAAGCAATACAAATATTACAATTAGTGTTGAGCGGACCCGGACTGTAAATGTCCGGATCTGCGCGGTTTCAGGGCTATCCCCTGGCGCGGGATTCCGGCTGCATGATCCAGAATCGGCAATTAATAAAAATGAAAAAAAAAACAAATAAAATGAGCGTTTCATACTTACCGAGACTTTGTCATGGCGGCACACTGCTTCCTGGTCGCACTTTCTCTTCCTGTGCTGTGCACGCAATCACACAGCTTTCCATGTTTTCCCCGGCCACCGGCCGTCCTCTCAGCTGTGATTGGTTGCAGGCTGACGCGCCCTCAGCCTGTGACAGTCTCTGCCGTGATCATCGCTTATCGCAGTCAGTAATAGGCTGCACTCAGAGCGGGCAGCCGTGTCTCTATGGCTGCTCGCTGTGACATTTAGCAGAGCTGGATGTGTCTTCGCTGGATCTCGTGTGGATTACGTCGGAGCTGCAGGTGTTTTGGTAATAAAGTGGTGAAGGAGGAGGCTGCGTTTGTATTTTATTCCAAATAAAGGATTTCTCGGTCTTGTTTATTTACTGTCATTTACAGGTTTCTGATGTGGGGATTTCACAGACGCCCATGCGATCACAAACCTGGGGTTTAATAGCAGCCATGTGCTGTTATTAACCCCTGCTATTACCTTGATCGCCACCGCACCAGGGCAATCAAGATGAGCAGATATCGCCCCGGAATGGCCACATCTAATAGATGCGGCAATACCGGGCGGCTGCGGGCTGAGAATATACCAGCCCCCGGCCGGCGTTATCATGGCTGGGAATGAAAATTGGGGGAGCCCGCACGTCGTTTTTTTTTTTAATTATTCATTTAAGAAAAACACAAAAACGCATGCGGTTTATCTTAGGCAGCAGTCACAGCGAGGGACTCCCACAAGTCCGACATTATCACCCGCACACACATCTGACAGGAGCGTGCATGTGTTTCTAGGTGCATGCACGCTCATGTTCAGTGGCAGGCTGTGCCGTGTGATGTCAGACCCGCACGAGTGACATTTCATCACCCGCTCACTTCTGAGGGCTCTTGTACACTTGCATATTGCTTCCGATGCGACAGCATCGGAAGCGATATGCAAATGACCCTCTGCTGCGGGTGTCAGCCGAGGGTCATGCGACTGTGATGCGATCTTGCAATCGCATCACAGGAGCGGAGAAGATAGATGGAGCACTTCCTCCCCATCTCCTCTGGTGTCTGTCTCCGCGTGCACCGATGCAATCCCATCGCATGACACACGGCTCACGCTGGCAGTACAGCAGAGCCGAGTGTCATGCGACTGTCCCTGCTAGAGGTCAGTGAGAGTGGACCTCTGCTGCGGGGAGCGAGCCGGAACTGAGGAGGGGAGGGGCTGGAGCTGCGGATGAGACAATGTCAAAGCCCACCCTGTCACAGCCTCAGTGCTTAGTCAGTGGCTACACTCAGAGCTCCGTGCTCTACGCGGCTGCTAGCTGACATGTAGCAGAGCCGGATGTGTCGCCGTGGGACGTGTTACGCCGGAGCTGCAGGGTGTTGGGGTAATAAAGTGGTGAACGAGGCTGCGTTTGTACTTTATTGTAAATAAAGGATTTCTCTGTGTGTTTATTTACATTCATTTGCAGGTTTGTGATGTGGGTATCTCACAGACGCCCGTGCGATCACAAACCTATTACCCCGACTGACACCGCATCACGCCTCCGGGAAGAGCCGGTAATGTACAAGTATAGCCGCATGCAATACATGCGGCTATACCGGGCGGCTGCGGGCTGAAATACCAGCCCCCGGCCAGCATTACCATGGCTGGGGATGAAAATTAGGGGGGACCGAATGTCGGGTTTTTTAATTATTTAATTAATATAAATAAAAAAAAAAAAAAAGCCGGAGTCACACTTGTGATGGACACACTGCTTTCCCCGCCCACCAGCCGTCCTGAGATTGGTTGCAGTTAGCTGTCACTCAGGATGGGGGCGTGTCTAGCTGCAACCAACACGCGCAGATGGGCGAGGAAAACAATGAATATTGAATTGTCGGCTCCGGAAGGTAACAGCGTGACCCGGAAGGAGTGTGCCGCCATGACAGCGCCTCGGTGAGTATGCCGCGCTCGCTCCTAGCCCCCTATCCTCTCCACAAACGTTTTAACCTACGGATTCCGGTCCCCATTAACTTATATGGGCACCGGATTCCGGAGTGGATAGGTACCTTTGAGTCCCTCAAATTTGGTAAGAAAGTGGAGGTGCATCATAGTCTGAAATATACCTGGGGTGTTATGGGGGGGCAGTTGAGCGGCGGTCACAGGAGGCAGGGTCACCACTGCAGGAAGCCGGCAGCTGGGGCCATCCCGTGTGCCCACCATGACAGGCAATCATGGTGGGCACAGGTGTTCAGGCAAATGAATATTCACTGTTCCTCAAGTCCGTAATCCGCCCATCTCTCAGCACCAAGATCAGTGATAATAAATGACTGTGAGGATTGTTACTATCACTGACGTTGGCACCGAGAGGTGGGAAGGATTATTGGCCTGAGGAACAGTGAATATTCACTTTGAATTAGCTGCGTGTGACTGGGGGCGCAAGGCAGTGATATCAGTGCTATCCGTCACATAAGCCAAAGTCACTTGCCGGACTGAGAAGAGGACACCACGCACTGGGCGAGCGGCGGGATGCATATATACCAGGATGGGCCCATGAGGGGGGACATATATACCAGGATGAGGAACATATATAAAAGGATAGGCAAAGCATGAGGGACATTTATACCAGGATGGGGATCATATATACCAGATGGGCCTATGATGGGGGACATATATACCATGATGGAGAACATACGAGGATGAGGGACATATATACCAAGATGAGGAATGTATATACCAGGATAGGCCCAGGATGGGGGACATAGACATAAATATCAGGATGGGGAATATATAACCAAGATGAGGGTCACATATACCAGGATGGGCTCATAATGGAGGACATAGACACATATATCAGGATGGGGAATATATATATATACAAGGATAGGCCCAGGATGTGGGACATGTATACCAGCATGGGCCATATATACCATCAAAGGGTCCAGGATGGGAGACATAGTACAGAATTGGGGAACATTACCCCATAACAGTGTCAGCAGCAGATGCCTCCCAATAACAGTGTGTCATGACTAATTTTTTTTGCTTCAAGTTTTTTTCCCTACTCCAAAACCTAGGTGCGTATTATGGGCCGATGCGTCTTATAGTGCAAAAGATATGGTAAGTAATAATAATAAAACTCCCTTGTGTGAACATAAATCAATACAGCAATCACAGGATTGAGGACGAATTCTGAAAAGGTGCAAGTCAAATTTGCCAGTGCTGTGTAAGGTAAAAGGTAGATACAGGTAAAGGAAAGAATACCATCACATGAAAGCTCACATAATGATAATAATGCACAGTGGCATGACATACACTTTACCTATGAAAGTAAAACAAACACTCGACGTACGTTTCGCATCGAGGTTCGTCAGGGGGTCATTCTACATTTAGTATTTTATATGTCTGACGTTTCTAGGTCTATTGTTTGGTTTTTAATTATTATGTTGTTTAATAAAGCATTATGTATGTGGCTGGTCTAATTAGTATAGCAGTTCTCAGTCACTAAATGTAGTGTATGTACTATGGCAGTGGTTTTAATTCCCATTTAAGAGTGCGAGATCTTGTGCATTGCCTTTGGGGAGCCACAAAGGGTTGTGGGACTTCACCTTGTATGCCAGGATCTCAACTTGTGAGTGCTCAACCCCGATATTTGCTTTAAAGTCAGGTCCCTTTAGGACTAGGATCACTTTGCAATTTTTCTACTTAATGTTATTTAGTAAATATAAATCTGCCTGTGGCTGCACACTCTTATATAAAAAGGGGCAGCCGCAGACAGCTACAAACGCTAAGGATAGATCTAGTGTGTTTGGTCTTTTAAATTTAGTCTGTAGGACGAGCCGTCATTTAACCAAATCTCACCGTGACATCTGGATGATTGTAGATGGAAATGGATCCAGGGTTTACCCTCACATCCTCCACAAGTAGAAGCTCTAAACTGACAGCAACTGGTGCGAGTGATTGGGGCTGGAAGAGAAGGAACAATTAAAACGTAGTACAAAGTAACAGATAACTAAATCACAGCAAACTGAAGAAAAACCGCATAGAAAAGAAGGGAATTTTGTTACTTACCGTAAATTCCTTTTCTTCTAGCTCTTATTGGGAGACCCAGACGATTGGGGTATAGCTACTGCCCTCTGGAGGCCACACAAAGCACTACATTAAAAGTGCAAGGCCCCTCCCCCTCTGGCTATACCCCCCCCGTGGTATCACGGGTTCTCCAGTTTTAGTGCCAAAGCAAGAAGGAGGAAGCCAATAACTGGTTTAAACAAATTAACTCCGAATAACATCGGAGAACTGAAAAACCGTTCAACATGAACAACATGTGTACCCGCAAACAACAAAAAAACATCCCGAAGGACAACAGGGCGGGTGCTGGGTCTCCCAATAAGAGCTAGAAGAAAAGGAATTTACGGTAAGTAACAAAATTCCCTTCTTCTTCAGCGCTCTATTGGGAGACCCAGACGATTGGGACGTCCAAAAGCTGTCCCTGGGTGGGTAAATAAATACCTCATGTTAGAGCTGCAAAACAGCCCTCCCCTACGGGGGTGTCACTGCCGCCTGCAGGACTCTTCTACCTAAGCTGGCATCCGCCGAAGCATAGGTATGCACCTGATAATGCTTGGTGAAAGTGTGCAGACTGGACCAGGTTGAACCGGATGAGGGCAAAAAGAAGGCAAGGAAATATCCTGATTAAGATGAAAAGAGGATACGACCTTAGGAAGAAACTCCGGAATGGGGCGCAGCACAACCTTGTCCTGGTGGAACACCAGGAAGGGAGCCTTGGATGACAGAGCTGCCAGCTCAGACACTCGCCGAAGCGATGTGATCGCAACAAGAAACGCCACTTTCTGCGACAGCCGAGAAAAGGAAACTTCCTTCAGAGGCTCGAAGGGCGGCTTCTGGAGAGCAACTAGTACCCTGTTCAGATCCCATGGATCTAACGGTCGCTTGTACGGGGGCACAATATGACAGACCCCCTGCAGGAACGTGCGCACCTTAGACAGACGTGCTAGACGCTTCTGAAAAAACACGGATAGTGCCGAAACTTGCCCTTTAAGGGAGCTGAGCGACAAGCCCTTTTCTAACCCCGATTGCAGGAAGGAAAAAAACTTGGGTAATGCAAATGGCCAGGGAGACACTCCCTGAGCCGAGCACCAGGATAAGAAAATCTTCCACGTTCTGTGGTAGATCTTAGCAGAATTCGACTTTCTAGCTTGTCTCATTGTGGCAACCACTCCTTGAGATAATCCTGCAGATGCTAGGATCCAGGACTCAATGGCCACACAGTCAGGTTCAGGGCCGCAGAATTCTGATGGAAAAACGGCCCTTGGGACAGTAAGTCTGGTCGGTCTGGCAGTGACCACGGTCGACCGATCGTGAGATGCCACAGATCCGGATACCACGACCTCCTCGGCCAGTTTGGAGCGACGAGTATGATGCGGCTGCACTCGGATCTGATCTTGCGTAGCACTCTGGGCAAGAGCGCCAGAGGCGGAAACACGTAAGGGAGCTGAAACTGCGACCAATCTTGAACCAAGGCGTCTGCCGCCAGAGCTCTTTGATCGCGCGACCTCGCCATGAATGCCGGGACCTTGTTGTTGTGCCGGGATGCCATTAGGTCGACGTCCGGCACTCCCCAGCGGCGACAGATTTCCTGAAACACGTCCGGGTGAAGGGACCATTCCCCTGCGTCCATGCCCTGGCGACTGAGGAAGTCTGCTTCCCAGTTTTCTACGCCTGGGATGTGAACCGCGGATATGGTGGATGCTCTGTCCTCCACCCACATTAGAATGCGCCGGACTTCTTGGAAGGCTTGCCGACTGCGCGTCCCTCCTTGGTGGTTGATGTATGCCACCGCTGTGGAGTTGTCCGATTGGATTCGGATCTGCTTTCCTTCCAGCCACTGCTGGAAGGCTAGTAGGGCAAGATACACTGCTCTGATTTCCAGAACATTGATCTGAAGGGTGGACTCCTGCGGAGTCCACGTCCCCTGAGCCCTGTGGTGGAGAAACACTGCTCCCCACCCCGACAGACTCGCATCTGTCGTGACTACTGCCCAGGATGGGGGCAGGAAGGATCTTCCCTGAGATAATGAGGTGGGAAGGAGCCACCATTGTAGAGAGTCCTTGGCCGTCTGGGAAAGCGAGACTTTCCTGTCCAGGGACGTTGACTTCCCGTCCCATTGGCGGAGAATGTCCCATTGAAGTGGGCGCAGATGAAACTGCGCAAAGGGAACTGCTTCCATGGCTGCCACCATCTTCCCTAGGAAATGCATGAGACGCCGCAAGGGATGCAACTGGCCCTGCAGGAGAGATTGCACCCCTGTCTGTAGTGACCGCTGCTTGTTCAGCGGCAGCTTCACTATCGCTGCTAGAGTATGAAACTCCATGCCAAGATACGTTAGTGACTGAGTCGGTGATAGGATCGACTTTGGAAAGTTGATGATCCATCCGAAAGACTGTAGAGTCTCCAGCGTAGCCTTCAGGCTGTGCTGACATGCCTCCTGAGAGGGAGCTTTGACCAATAAGTCGTCTAGGTAAGGGATCACCGAGTGTCCCTGAGAGTGCAAGACTGCTACCACCGCCGCCATGACCTTGGTGAAGACCCGTGGGGCTGTCGCCAGACCAAATGGAAGAGCTACGAACTGAAAATGGTCGTCTCCTATCACAAAACGTAGAAAACGTTGATGTTCTGTAGCAATTGGCACGTGGAGATAAGCATCTTTGATGTCTATTGAGGCAAGGAAGTCTCCTCTGGACATTGAGGCAATGACAGAGCGGAGGGTTTCCATCCGGAACCTCCTGGCGTGCACATGTTTGTTGAGCCGTTTTAGGTCCAGAACAGGACGGAACGAGCCGTCCTTTTTTGGAACCACAAAGAGATTGGAGTAAAACCCTTGCCCTTGTTCCTGAGGAGGGACTGGGATCACCACTCCTTCCGCTTTTAGGGAATCCACCGCCTGCAGCAGAGCATCTGCTCGGTCTGGATGTGGGGAGGTTCTGAAGAACCGAGCTGGAGGACGAGAATTGAACTCGATTCTGTACCCGCGAGACAAAATGTCCGTCACCCACCGGTCTTTGACCTGTGACATCCAAATGCCGGAAAAGCGGGAGAGCCTGCCCCCGACCGGCGATGCGGAGGGGGGGGGGCTGGAAGTCATGAGGTAGCCGCTTTGGAAGCGGTACCTCCATTTGCTTTCTTGGGGCGTGTGTGAGTCCGCCACGAATCTGAGTTTCTTTGCGTCCTCTGAGTCCCTTTGGACGAGGTAAATGGTGTCTTGCCCGAACCTCGAAAGGACTGAAACCTCTGCTGCCACTTTTTCTGCTGAGGTTTGGATGTTCTGGGTTGTGGTAAAGAGGAGTCTTTACCCTTGGACTGCTTAATGATGTCAGCCAATGGCTCGCCAAACAGTCTATCTCTAGACAAAGGCAAACTGGTTAAACATTTTTTGGAACCAGCATCTGCTTTCCAGTCCTTTAACCACAAGGCTCTGCGCAAAACTACCGAATTGGCGGACGCCATTGAGGTGCGACTGGTAGATTCTAGGACCGCATTGATAGCGTAAGACGCAAACGCCGACATCTGCGTGGTAAGGTGCGCCACTTGCGGCACTGCTGGATGCATGATAGCATCCACTTTTGCTAAGCCAGCTGAAATAGCCTGGAGTGCCCATACGGCTGCGAATGCCGGAGCAAACGACGCGCCGATAGCTTCATAGACAGATTTTAACCAAAGGTCCATCTGTCTGTCATTGGCATCTTTAAGTGAAGCGCCATCCTCCACTGCAACTATGGATCTAGCTGCAAGTTTGGAAATCGGGGGGTCTACCTTTGGACACTGTGTCCAGCGCTTGACCACCTCAGGGGGGAAAGGGAAACGCGTATCTTTAGATCGTTTAGAGAAACGCCTTTCTGGGTGAGCGTCGTGCTTCTGGATTGATTCTCTGAAGTCAGAGTGATCTAACAAAGCACTCAATTTACGCTTGGGATAAAGGAAACGAAACTTCTCCTGCTCCGCAGCCGCCTCTTCTGCTGAAGGGGCTGGGGGAGAAATATCCAACAGCCTATTGATGGCTGAGATAAGGTCGTTTACCATGGCATCCCCATCCGGGGTATCCAGGTTGAGAGGGGTTCCAGGAGTGGATTCCTGATCACTCTCATCAGACACATCACAGGGAGACTGATTGCGCTGAGACCCTGAGCAGTGTGAAGACGTCGAGGGTCTTTCCCAGCGAGCTCGCTTAGGGTGGCTGGGGCCATCATCTGAGTCATAATCCTCGGCCTGTGAAGCCGGGGACCCCCCTGTGGGCTGGATACATTCCAAGTAAGGGGGACCTGAGGACAGAGGCCTCGCCGTGCCCAGAGACTGAGCCCCATGCATAGATTGCAAGGTTTCAAGGATTTTTGCCATAGACACAGACATATTATCTGCAAAAACTGCAAAGTCTGTCCCTGTCACCGGGGCAGAACTTACAAGCGTCTCAGCCTGGGTCGCTACCTCTCCTGACTCCGGCTGGCGAAGCAGCACCGGGTCGGAGCATTGCACACAATGGGGGTCATCGGAGCCTGCTGGTAGATTAGCCCCACATGCAGCACACGCAGTATACACAGCCCTTTTTGCCTTGGCCGCCTTGCGTTTTGAGGATGACATGTTGCTGCTTCCACAGAGCGATCTGGGATATGCAGCCAGAAGCGACCTCACAGTGCAAGAAATACAATATCTATATATCTGTACACAGTACACTGATACACAGTGAGGCACTAGAGGGACCAGCACAGAAAAAATCGCTTACCGCCCGCTTAAAAAAGCGGGTGTGTGGTCGCCAGATAGCCCCTAGTCCAGGTCTCCCAGAGCCTTGCGTCCTTCCTCCAGCCAGGCATGCATGTAATGGCTGCCGGCGTCTCGAGAGAGGAAGGGGGGCGGGCCCTGGGCGTTCCTGGCCAAGAGCGGGAAGCCTGCTTCCCTCTGTGCCTAGTGTGAGGGCTGGAGCATGTAAATCAGGCTCCAGCCCTCGTCGCTGCTAGCGAACAGCGTCTCTCCCCTACCCTGATTGACAGGGTGGGGGCGGGAACGAATCGGAGTTGCCGGCGTCCTAGGCCCAAAAAGCCGGGGACTAAATTTATAACCGCCGCCGCCGTAAAAGCGCGGACGGCGGATCCCCGGCGCACCACAAGTCACAGCAGCGCCGCCCGGTCCAGAGGGGGTCGGCGCTGCGTTCCCATACACAAAAAAGTCCCCCAGTAATCTGTAGGGACACCAACTCCACGTTGCGGTCCCCGGCGCACTACAACACCCAGCCAGCCCGGAGTGTGTCTGTGCCTGCCGGGGACACAGAGTACCTGTATGATGCAGGGCCTGTCCCTGATCGTACTCCTGCTCCGAATCCATCAGGTTCTAATGGGTCTGTGGATGGAGCCCGGTGTCAGAGCTGAGAGGCCGGCAGGATCCCACTTCCACAGAGCCCTACAAGGGGATGTGGAAGGAAAACAGCATGTCAGGCTCCAGCCCTGTACCAGCAATAGGTACCTCAACCTTACAACACCATCCAGGGGTGAGAAGGGAGCATGCTGGGGACACTATATGTGTCCTCTTTTCTTCCATCCGAAATAGTCAGCAGCTACTGCTGACTAAAATCTGTGGAGCTATGCATGGAATGTCTGACCTCCTTCGCACACAAAGCTAAAACTGGAGAACCCGTGATACCACGGGGGGGGTATAGCCAGAGGGGGAGGGGCCTTGCACTTTTAATGTAGTGCTTTGTGTGGCCTCCAGAGGGCAGTAGCTATACCCCAATCGTCTGGGTCTCCCAATAGAGCGCTGAAGAAAGTCGCAGTAACTACAAAATCACCGGAGTGCATTACCCAGAGGGGAAGAGTGCATAAACGTAATGCAGTTATGCTATTCTACTTCATGCCGCTGCACTTTCTGCTGTTTATTGCATGTTCAGTGGAAATGCAGTGACTAAAGAAGTGCTACGTTTGCTTCTTTTGTATTTAATGCAGTTTAAACTATTTGATATTCTAATAAAATTAGGCTGCTTTCACACTACATTTTTTTAACATGCGTCATGAACGTTTTTTTGCTGCAAAAGCGGATCCTGCTTTTACAGCAAAAAAACGCATGCAAATGCATGTGTTATTTTGCAGGATCCTGTCACTTTAAGTTTATGGGCGGGCATTGGAGTCATGTGATCGGGAGTGAGGGGAATTGAACGTGACAGACTGGGAGCCGGCATCTAACAGCTGTGGAGGCTCGTTACCAAGGTAAGCATCGGGTAACTTGCTTGGATACGCCATATTTACATTGGTTGCGAGCGTCTGCAGCTGCTAGGAGCCGGCTCCCTGCACACGTTACCAACGTAAACATCGGGTAACTAAGACCGCGGTTACCCGATGTTTACCTTGGTTACGAGCTTCCTCCGCTCTCAGGCACGGGAGAGTGGAGAGAGAGGGAGGGGGAGGCAGGGAGGTGGAGAGAGAGAGAGAGAGAGAGGAAGGGAGAGAGGGAGGGAGGTAGAGAGAGAGGGGGAGAGGGAGGGGGAGGGAGGGAGGTGGAGAGAGAGACTGATCACCCGAGGCTGGTTTCTATGCATGCTCAGTAGAGCAAGCAGGGTCCTGTCTATCAGCATGCCAGCGTTCACATGCGTTTGCGTGCTGTTTAGTCAGGATCCAGCAATTTGCAGTATTTGGACGCAGCTCAAAAACGCTACAAGTAGCGTTTTTGAAATAAGTTAAAAAACTGCAAGTCGCTGGATCCTCACTATAACGCACGCAAACGCAGGTGAACGCATGTTGACGCGAGTCCATTGCAAACGCATTGAAATGAAAACGCATTTGCACTGGATCCGTTTTTGCGTTAAAAAACATTCCGGATGTTAAAAAAACGTAGTGTGAAAGCCGCCTTAGCGTTTTAAAGAGCACTATACCAAATACGGTTTTTATTAATTTAAATTAAAATAAGAGGTGATTTTATTTTTGGGGGGCATTTACTTACTCTAGATTACTTCAACCTATGATCACTTGATTGCTTATACTATATACTGTGATGTTACATAATTGCAAAAAAGAGAATTTTGTTACTTACCGTAAATTCTTTTTCTTATAGTTCCGTATTGGGAGACCCAGACCATGGGTGTTTAGCTTCTGCCTCCGGAGAACACACAAAGTACTACACTTAAAAGTGTAGCTCCTCCCTCTGACCTTATACACCCCCTGGTGAGCAGACCCAGCCAGTTTAGTGCAAAAGCTGAAGGAGAATAGCCACCCACAAGTAAAACAGAGCAAAAGCCGGAACAACCGGAGACTCTGTCAACGACAACAGCCGGTGATAACACGAGGAACAAGAAATTGCCAACAGGCAACAGGGAGGGAGCTGGGTCTCCCAATACGGAACTATAAGAATAAGAATTTACGGTAAGTAAACAAAATTCTCTTTTTCTTTATCGTTCCTTTGGGAGACCCAGACATTGGGACGTCTCAAAGCAGTCCATGGGTGGGAAAAAACAGAAAACTAAGAAGTAGGCAGAACCTAACTTCACAAATGGGCGACAGCCGCCTGAAGGATGCGTCTGCCCAAGCTCGCATCTGCCGAAGCATGAGCATGCACTTGGTAGTGCTTTGAAAAGGTATGCAGGCTAGTCCAAGTGGCAGCCTGAGACTTGTTGAGCCATAGCCTGGTGCCTGAAAGCCCAAGAGGCACCGACAGCTCTGGTCGAGTGTGCCTTGATCCCCGGCGGGGGAGGCACCCGAGTACACTGGTAGGCGTCCGAAATGGTCAACCTAATCCAACGGGCTAAGGTCGGCTTAGAAGCAGAGAGGCCCTTGCGCCGGCCTGTGGTTAGCACAAAAAGAGAAGTGCACCGCCTAAGAGTAGCGGTGCGAGACACATAGATCCGGAGAGCACGCACCAGATTCAGAGTATGCAACGCTTTTTCAAAGCGATGAACAGGAGCCGGACAAAAGGAAGGTAGGGTAATGTCCTGGTTAAGGTGGAAAGGAGAGACCACCTTAGGAAGAAAGTCCGGAGTCGGACGGAGAACCACCTTGTCTTTATGAAAAACCAAAAAAGGTGACTTCGATGAGAGCGCAGCCAAATCAGAGACTCTCCTGAGGGAAGTTATGGCCACCAGAAAGGCCACTTTCTGTGAAAGACGAAACAAAGAAACCTCCCTAAGAGGCTCAAAGGGGGGTTTCTGCAAAACCGTGAGAACCAAGTTAAGGTCCCAGGGATCCAAGGGGCGCCGGTAAGGCGGAATAATGTGAGACGCGTCTTGCATGAAGGTGCGAACCTGAGCCAGCCGAGCGAGACGCCGCTGGAACAGAACTGACAGAGCTGAGACTTGTCCCTTGAGAGAGTTGAGGGACAGTCCTAGCTGCAGACCGGACTATAGAAAAGACAGAAGGATCGGCAAGGAGAATGGCCAAGGAGGATGGCCGGCAGAGCGACACCAGGACAGGAAAATTTTCCAAGTCCTGTGATAGATCTTAGCGGAGGAAGACTTACGGGCCCGAGTCATAGTGGAGATGACTTCAGGAGGAATACCAGAAGCCGTCAAAATCCAGGACTCAAGAGCCACGCCGTCAATTTGAGAGCCGCAGAATTCGGGCGGAAAAACGGACCTTGCGAGAGTAGGTCTGGACGGTCCGGGAGATGCCACGGCATCTCTATGGACAGATGGAGCAGGTCTGGATACCAAGCTCGCCTGGGCCAGTCCGGTGCAATGAGGATGACTCGACGGCCCTCCAATCTGATCTTGCGCAGAACTCTGGGCAAGAGAGCTAGAGGGGGAAACACGTAGGACAGACGAAACTGGGACCAGTCTTGAACCAGAGCGTCCGCGGCGAATGCCTGAGGATCGTGGGAGCGAGCCACGTAAACAGGAACTTTGTTGTTGTGACGGGATGCCATTAGGTCCACGTCCGGAGTGCCCCATTTGCGGCAGATTGACTGAAACACTGCCGGGTGCAGGGACCACTCGCCACCGTCCACGGTTTGACGGCTGAGATAATCTGCCTCCCAGTTTTCCACGCCTGGGATGTGGACTGCGGATATGGTGGACTTGGAGTCCTCCGCCCATTGAAGGATGCGCTGTACCTCCAACATTGCCAGGCGGCTGCGTGTCCCGCCTTGGTGATTGATGTAGGCAACCGCTGTCGCGTTGTCCGATTGGACTCGAATGTGCCTGCCCGCCAACAGGTGGTGAAAGGCTAGGAGAGCTAGAAACACGGCTCTGGTTTCCAGCACATTGATTGAAAGGGCTGACTCGGCCGGAGTCCAAGTGCCCTGAGCTCTGTGGTGGAGATATACCGCTCCCCAGCCGGATAGACTGGCATCCGTGGTGAGAATCACCAAGGACGGAGCCAGGAAGGAGCGCCCCTGGGACAGGGAGAGGGGCCGAAGCCACCACTGAAGAGAACTCCTGGTCTGTGGTGACAGAGCCACTAACCTGTGTAAGGAGGAAGGCCGCTTGTCCCAACAGCGGAGAATGTCCAGCTGCAGGGGACGCAGATGGAACTGGGCAAAGGGAACAGCCTCCATTGACGCCACCATAGGACCCAGCACCTGCATCAGGCGCCTGAGGGAATAATGGCGGGGCTTCTGCAGAGAGCGCACCGCCAGTTGAAGGGATTGCTGTTTGACTAAGGGCAACTTCACAAGTGCCGGCAAAGTCTCGAACTGCATCCCTAGGTACGTGAGACTCTGGGTCGGAGTCAGAGTGGATTTGGGAGGATTGACAAGCCACCCGAATTGGGCTAGATTGGCGAGAGTGAGCGAGACACTCCACTGACAGTCCACGCTGGATGAAGCCTTGACTAGAAGGTCGTCCAGGTAAGGAATCACTGCCAACCCCTGGAGGTGCAGGACCGCAATCACTGCTGCCATGACCTTGGTGAATACCCGAGGAGCTGTGGCCAACCCGAAGGGGAGAGCCACGAATTGGAAATGATCTTCTCCGATTGCAAAGCGTAGCCAACGCTGGTGTGAAACTGCAATTGGCACATGCAGATAGGCATCTCTGATGTCGATGGACGCCAGGAAATCTCCTTGGGTCATTGAGGCAATGACTGATCGCAGAGACTCCATGCGAAAGTGCCGCACCTGAACATGCTTGTTGAGAAGCTTGAGATCCAGGATGGGCCGGAAGGTACCGTCCTTTTTGGGGACTAGGAAGAGATTTGAGTAGAAACCTCTGAACCGTTCCCGGGCGGGAACCGGTACAATTATTCCGTTGGCCTGCAAGGATGCCACGGCCTGTGAGAAGGCGGCGGCCTTGGAGCAGGGGGGAGTTGAGAGAAAAAATCTGTTTGGCGGGCTGGAAGGGAATTCTATCCTGTAGCCGTGGGAGATGATATCCCACACCCACTGATCGGAGACGTGTTGAAACCACGCGTCGCCAAAGTGGGAGAGCCTGCCACCGACTAAGGACGTTGCTGGCGCGGACAGATAGTCACGAGGAGGCTGCCTTAGCGGCAGCACCTCCTGCGGTCTTTTGTGGACGCGCTTTTGGGCGCCAGTTGGATTTCTGGTCCTTGGCCGAGTTAGTGGACGAGGCCGAGGGCTTAGAGGACGACCAGTTGGAGGAACGAAAGGAACGAAACCTCGACTGATTCCTACCCTGGACAGGTTTCCTGGTTTTGGTTTGTGGCATGGAAGTACTCTTCCGGCCAGTAGCTTCCTTAATAATTTCATCCAGCTGTTCTCCGAACAGCCGGGACCCAGCAAAAGGGAGCCCAGCAAGGTACTTCTTTGAAGAATCATCTGCCTTCCACTCTCGAAGCCACAAGATCCTGCGGATAGCGAGGGAATTAGCCGAAGCCACCGCAGTGCGGTGAGAAGCCTCCAGCATGGCAGACATAGCATAGGATGAAAAAGCTGAAGCTTGAGAAGTTAAGGGAACCATTTCGGGCATGGATTCCCTGGCGAGGGAATGCATCTCCTCTAGAGAAGCAGAGATGGCTTTGAGAGCCCACACTGCTGCAAAAGTCGGGGAGAATGAAGCCCCCGCCGCTTCATATACGGATTTGGCCAGAAGGTCAATCTGGCGGTCAGTGGAATCCTTAAGGGAGGTGCCATCAGCCACCGACACAACGGTCCGGGATGAGAGCCTAGACACCGGGGGGGTCTACCTTTGGGGAATGAGCCCACTCCTTGACCACCTCTGGTGGAAAGGGAAAACGGTCATCAGAACCACGCTTTGGGAAGCGTTTGTCAGGACAGGCCCTGGGCTTGGTCACAGCGGCTTGAAAACTGGAGTGGTTAAAGAACACACTCTTTGCTCTCTTAGGCGAGGTAAACTGGTGCTTTTCTGCCAGAGAGGGTTGCTCCTCTGATACTGGCGGATTGAGATCCAGTACAGAATTAATGGAAGCAATCAAGTCACTAACATCTGAGTCAGTTTCGGACAGATCAATGGGGTACATGGAGTTAGCCTCCGAGCCCCCAGTAAAGGCATCCTCCTCATCCTGCGAGTCAGCTCCTGAATCAGAGCCGCGGGACGAGGAAGGAGAGGGAACCCTGCGTCTCTTCTTAGGAGGACGGGGTCTGGGCCCTGATGATGAATCCTCTGTGAGCTCCGGTCCTGAGAGACCCCTAGCAGCAGAGGCACCCTGTGAAGGGGGCTGATGCATAGTCAGCAAAGTCCTGGACAAAAGTCCCATGGACTCAGCAAAAGACTGGGAGAGAGACCTAGAAAAGGATTCTACCCAAGCCGGGGGTTCAGCCACAGGAGCAGGAGCAGCCTGAGAGACCACTGGGGGTGAGACTCCAGGCTGTGGCACCGCCAAGTTAGAGCAGGCATCACAATGTGGATAGGTGCTCGGTTCAGGCAGCAGAAGCTTACATGCAGTGCATACTGAATAAAGCTTTGGAGCCTTGCTCCTCGTGTGAGACATGCTGCTGGAGTGGGGGCTCTGTCAGAGAATGACCCCCAGAGAGTATATACAGAGGTCCACAACCAGACGTTGTGGCTTACCAGACCGCTGAAGCGGTGTTGTGTGCCCTCCAGATCCCAAAGCCCGGACCTCCAAACACAGCACCCAGCAGGGATGCAGAGCGCAGACCAGCGCTGAGTGAATCTCTGAGGAAATGGCCGCCGGAGCGAGGAGAGGGGGCGGGACTTGCTCTGGAGGGCCATAGAAACCTACAGGGGAGGAGACACGCACAGCAGTGGGGAGTGTCCCTCCCCTGTGAGAACGGCCGCCGGGCGGAGCCGAGCCTGTCCCTCTGCATGAATGACATGCGAGGGCAGTGAATAGAAACTAGGCCTCCGGCGAAGGCGGGGCCTAAATTAGAGCAGCGAGGCAGACAAGCAGGCACCATCGGCGCGGTTCTCGTGCGACACCTAGAGAACCCGCCGGAAATGTCAGTAAACACAGCAAACACACTCTCCCCAAACAATAAGGCACAGGGACCCCCATAAATAAACGTCTCAGGTACTTAGCTGCCGAGACGCAGGGTCAGGCCCCTGGGGATGAGTGCTCCGGTCCAGCAGGGTCCTGAAGGGCTGCGGATGGAGACCAGCCTCCTGCCAAGCATGGAGACCGTGCTGGCTCCCACTTCAAGCCAGAGCCCAGGAGGGATGGTGAAGGAGCGCAGCATGTAAGGCTCCAGCCTTGGAAATCAACCTTAACAACACCGCCGACACAGTGGGGTGAGAAGGGACATGCCGGGAGTCCAGACATGGACCCGCTTTTTTTCAAACTCTTTCCAAAAATCAAACAAATCAGATGAGAATGCATGTGTGGATGTATGCCTCCTGAACACAAAGCGATAAACTGGCTGGGTCTGCTCATCAGGGGGTGTATAAGCTCAGAGGGAGGAGCTACACTTTTAAGTGTAATACTTTGTGTGTCCTCCGGAGGCAGAAGCTAAACACCCATGGTATGGGTCTCCCAAAGGAACGATAAAGAAATATAGTTAAAGGGGTTGTCCACTACTTTTACAATGATGGCCTATCCTTACGATAGGCCATCAATGTCTGATCAGTCGGGGTCCGACACCCCGCACCCTCACCGATCAGTGGGTCCCGGCGGCGGCAGCAGGCAGGGGCAAATGCTCAGCTCCAGCGCTGCTTCGTCTTCTGATAGTGGCTGCGGCTGGGTATTGCACATCCGCTTCTCATTCTAATCAATAGGAGGCAGATGTGCAGTACCCGGCCACGGCCACTATCAGAAGACGGAGCAGCACCGCAACTGAGCATTTCTGACCTCCTGTTGCCGCCACTGAGACCGAAGACAGCTGATCGGTGGGGTGCGCGGTGTCAGACTCTGGCCGATCAGACATTTATAGCCTATTCTAAGGATAGGCCATCAATGTAAAAGTGGTGGACAACCCCTTTAAATTGACTTTCTCTTATAAAACCCAGGTATATGCATAAGCTGAACTTTATAGGACCAGTATGGCAGTGAGAGAAACCTGTATTCCTTAGCCAGCAGTATATACACACACACCAGAGTGTGGTGGTTGTACACTTATGTCAAGGTGCGTGAAGGGGTTAAATTAAAACCCTTGCACAAGCATGTCTGATTGCACATTGTGCTGTAAACCATCATCTGCATTGCACTGAACAATTAGATCATTCATCAGCAGCAAAAACAAGCACAGACTACAAAAGCTTTTGTAACTTACCAGGGTTCTGGTGTTGGCGGCTTTGAGATGAGATTCCTGGTAATTATTCGCTTTGGCGGTAATAACTGCTGTCCCTGACACTTGATGAACATGAATAGTGTTCAGACCTAGAACAATGACAGTGAATGAGATCTCATGTGTCCTGGCTACAGATCAGTCACAAAGAAAGCCGGAATGGATGGAATACCGTGCATCTTCCTCTGACCACTTCCATCTTCTTTCTGGCTGTATTCCATGGGTTTAAAGGGATCAAAGTTGGCTAACACCACCTTAGAGGAATCCCACTCCACAGACAATGAGGAAAAGTTGTCAAACTTTCTTCCCTGGTGATCATAGGCCGACAACTGCAGTAACTGATCACGATAGTTGGAAACTGGAATCTACGGCAAAATAAATTGTGCCGAAATGTAATGTGTACTTGTGGACAGGATACATTTAGGAAATACCAATAGGGAATAAAGTCGCATTATTTAAAATAAATAAATAAATAATAAATAAACAAAAAAAATTGGAAATCTTTCATATAACTGCTTTAATTAAAAATCCTGGCATCATACCCATCCCAAATCTCAATCACATGACCAGCCAATGATGGCGAAACCCATGGATTAGAACCGAGCAGGTCCAGATCACTGGATTGTAGATGAAGGTGCTTTATTCAACGCCTTCCAAAGTGATAACCCGACTTCTTCACCAAGAAATGCACTTAATTCGGTCGGGCTATCACTTCGGAAGGTGATGGATAAAGCCCCTTCATCTACAATCCAGCGATCTGGACCTTCTTTTATCTACAGCAGCGCAGTTATAATCCTCGGGTTTCTCCTACATACGGCTGCAGCCTCTGGGCTCGTGGCAGCTGTTTTTTTACCGTTACTGCTGGTTGTAGGTGCCACAACCTCACAAGGTGAGCGCATTACCAACACGGTATTTCCCTTTATATTTGGTTAAGACCCTATAGGGATTTGTTTGTCCACCGCATTTCAGCCAATGATGGGGCTCATACTAAAAATAAAATTTGGCAACTTATTTTTCTAGGTGATGAAAAAAAAAATGTAATTTGTTTAGCATTTCTCCATCACTATAGAAGATCTGCAAAATAGAAAAGATCTACTATAAATAAAAAAATGTAATGCAACATTCCAACCTGTTAGATTTTATTCTTGATAACAAGGGCCAAAACACCCCCGATTGGAAAGAGGTTAGAGACGACCTGCTATTTGCCATACATATCTAAATCTATGTAAAAGTCTAATTTAATACAATTGGGCATTATTCTGAGGAGCATTGAGGCTGCATTCACACATGCACTCGGGCACAGAGCGTTTCATTCATTCTCAAACATCCCGTACACCCGGTCTGTGAGGCTCCGAGCATGTTATATTCTCATCTGTTGTGTGGATCAGACTCATCCATTGAAGTCTATGAGGAGACATTAAGAACGGATAATATAATGCTTGTTCAGTTTTCCATCCGTGCCGTGCTGAATAAGATGCTGGGCTTGGTTTGAAGAATCATTCAACAGAGCAGAAAATAAATTTACATAAAAATAAATATATTTTATATCCACACCAACAGCCCCCATTGTGGCCATCGAGCGGCAGAACATTTTAGTATAAGTGTAATTCTTCGCTTTTTCATAACTGCATCTAGGAAAGTTAAGGCCCAGTCACACTAAACAACTTACCAGCGATCTCAACAACGATACAACCTGATAGGGATCGCTGGTAAGTTGCTAGGAGGTTGCTGGTGAGAGGTCACACAGTCAGACGCTCCAGCGATCCCACCAGCAACCTGACCTGGCAGGGATCACTGGAGCATCGCTACACGGGTTGCTGGTGAGCTGTCACACAGGCAGATCTCACCAGTGACCAGCCCCCAGCCAGCAGCAACGCACTGAAGCGATGCTGCGCTTGGTAACTAAGGTAAATATCGGGTAACCAAGCCGATATTTACCTTGGTTACCAGCGCACGCAGCTACACGTGCAGAGAGCAGGGAGCAGCGCACACCGCTTAGCGCTGGCTCCCTGCTCTCCTAGTTACAGCACACATCGGGTTAATTACCCGATGTGTGCTGCAGCTACATGTGCACAGAGCAGGGAGCAGCACACACTGCTTAGCACTGGCTCCTTGCTCTCCTAGCTACAGTACACATCGGGTTAATTACCCGATGTGTACTCTGCTACACGTGCAAGGAGCAGGAGCCGGCACTGAGAGTGAGAGCGGTGGAGGCTGGTAACGAAGGTAAATATCGGGTAACCAAGGACAGGGCTTCTTGGTTACCCGATGTTTACCGTGGTTACCAGTGTCCGAAGAAGCCGGCTCCTGCTGCCTGCACATTTAGTTGTTGCTCTGTCGCTGTCACACACAGCGATGTGCGCTTCACAGCGGGACAGCAACAACTAAAAAATGGTCCAGGCCATTCAGCAACAACCAGCGACCTCACAGCAGGGGCCAGGTTGTTGCTGGATGTCACACACAGCAACATCACTAGCAATATCGCTGCTACGTCACAAAAGTTGTCCATCAGCAGCGATGTTGCTTAGTGTGACGGGGCCTTTACAGTATGTGCACACAGTTTGTTTTTTAAGCAGATAAGGTAATCTGTCAGCAGGTTTCTGCTATGGAAGCTGAAGACAGCATGCTGCAAGAGTTAAACCATAGAATTCAGGGATGCAGGTCTTGTCAGAGTCCAATCTTGTTTATTGCCATGTTTGTTTAACCAGCAGGACTTCTCATTGCTTGGACTACAAGGTCACAGGCAGTCCGGCATGCCGCCTCCTCTGATTGTACATTATAGAGCTTGACACCTCACTGTCAGAGAGCCTAGTGTGGATGGGGAAGCTCACTCAGCTCTGCTAGATGGCCAAAGCTAAAAATTCTCATTGTGTGAGAATGACTACACCCAGTAATCTAAGTGATACATTGTTGGATTCAGGGTCTCTGCCTCTACATATGCTGCTCTCAGAAGAGGTAGCAAAAACCTGATGACACATTCTGTTTAATTCCTCCAATTTATTTCTATGGAAAAGTCACTTTGCTGTTGATATGAGGGGCAGCTTTTGCTTTTCCTTAAGGCAATTTAAAAAATGGCTAATAAATGAAAGTTTATAGGTCCCTTTTTTGAAGCAGATCCTGAAGAAAACCTCTCCAAACCAGGTGCTGTCCAATAACAAGGCTGTGAAGAACGCTTCAGAGAAAAAAAAAACACAAAAACACAAAAGAGGGAAGCCGTCATACAGTTTTTATACCGCACACTAATAACATCTATATACAGGTCACTTTAATGCTGATTAAATCCATTCCTTTCCCCCCCAAGAAATCGGTGTTACAGTTTTAGAGAAATCCATAGTTGAAACCTTCTGCAAATACTCTGCGGTCTCCCGCCCGCCCTCCCTCCATATTCTGCGTCCGCCGCGTGACAGTAATGCACGGCATTCTCCTCTCTGTGATCTGCGAGGTCTGTCAGTGCCATCATTGCCTGGGACGGACCATGGCGCAGTAATACCCTAATGGCACTGTGACAGGGGGTGCATGTGCCGCCCCAGGCAATGGTGAGCCATCTCGCTGGAGGTCACAGAGAATGACATGCCAGTCAGTGACAGGAGGCAGGCAGGAATAGCGCGAGGCCAGGAAAGCCACAGAGTCCGGCCTGGCTGCACGTGAGAGTCATTTCCAGAATATTTTAAAGAGATCTGCAGAATGCACACAAGGATTTCTTAAAAGAAAGGTAAGGACTTTGTCAGCATTTTTTAATATGACAACCTTTGTGGGAATGGAAATTGCCCTGTCTTTCTTCTCTCAAATACAGTAAAGGGTACTTTACACGTTGCAACATCGCTAACGATATATCTTCGGGGTCACGTCGTTAGTGACGCTCATCCAGCGTCATTTGCGACATCGCAGTGTCTAAACCCTAGGAGCGACGATTAACGATCGCAAAAACATCAAAAATCGTGGATCGTTGACACGTCGCTCCTTTTCATAATATCGTTGGTGGTGCATGCCACTGGTTGTTCATCGTTCCTGCGGCAGCACACATCGCTATGTGTGACACCGCAGGAACGACGAACATCATCCTACCTGTGTCCAACCGGCAATGAGGAAGGAAGGAGGTGGGCAGCATGTTCCGGCCACTCATCTCCGCCCCTCCGCTTCTATTGGATGGCCGTTTAGTGTGCCGCTGTGACGCCGAACGCACCTCCCCCCTTGAAGGAGGGATTGTTCAGCGGTCACAGCGACGTCGCTGCACAGCTATGTGCGTGTGACGCTGCCATAGCGATATTGTTCGCTACGGCAGCGATCACCAAATGTCGCACGAACGAAGGGGGCGGGTGTTATCGCTCGCAACATCGCTAGCGATGTGGCAGCATATAAAGCACCCTTTAAGCTATGTGCGCACAGTGCTTTTTTCGCTGCGTTTTTGCGCATTTTTTGGGTCAAAACTGCATGACTTTGCTTCCACAGCAAAGTCTAAGAGTTTTCATTTTTGCTGTCCGCACACAACTTTTTTTTGCATCTTTATAGCTTTAAAAAAAAAAAAAAAAAAAAATGGACATGTCAATTTTTTCCTGCATTTTTCCCCCTTGCAATGCATTGGAAAAATGCAGAAAAACGCATAGATCAAAAACGCATGCGTTTTTACCGGTGCGTTTTTTGCGTTTTTTTGTGGCGGGGGCATTTTTATGCATTTTTTGTACATTTTTAGCGGCCAAAAACGCACAAAAATGCAGCGTCAAAAAAATGCAGCGTGCGCAAATAGCCTTAAGGTGAGCGTGAGGATTTCAATGTACATTTTTATTGACCTGGGGGAAATTGTATAGGGGTAGATTCACCTCCCAACCCCCCAGGTTAAACTGCTTTTAACAGAACGTGTCTCGCAGACGTACTGTTAAGTGCAATGCCTATAAAGATAAGACGCCTCCACCTTCTTTAACCCTAGAAGGCATACCTGGGGCCTCGCAGGCCTGCTAGGTTACTTGTTTTCTATGGTAGATTTCTATGGTTGCGCGTTCTAGGGTTAAGGACAACACTTTGTGGGCTATAAGACACAAAAACATTGAACCAAGGCACATCTCGCATCAAAATCAACGCCACTCCATATGGCACATAAGCATGGAAAGAAGAAGAAATGGAGCTTGCAAGGCTGTTCGTATAAAATATCAAAAACTTTATTATACAAATTTCTTATTATATTAAAATGGTTTCAGTCAATATAGAAAACGTACATATGCGGTGCTAATAGAGAAAAAGGTGAATTACCACACATAAGTGGGGGAGCAAAAGTGATAAACACCCCAAATAGACATAAATTACTAGCAGGGGCAAAGGGTCATAAGTAATTATAAGTGGCTGGCTGATAAATATGGCATCTCTATCCTGGCAGGAAACGTAATTTTATGTAGCCAAATCAGCATAAATCCCTAGGGCAGGGCAGAGATTCCAAAAATCAGACTAATCATGAAAAAAGTCACAAAAAATGACTAACAAGTATGGCGTCTCCACCTTGACCGGACACATGAAGTTGTGTAGCCAAATCGGCATAGGTCCGTTTAAACAAGGCAGGGGTCACCCAATAACAAGCCAGTCACATGAAAAGGACCCTAAGAACCCATCACTTACACATAGTTAAGAAGGGGGGGTGAACACCAGAGCGTCCCACGACAGTGCAAAGAGCCTTCCTACGCGCGTTTCGCACGGATTACATCTGCTGGCTTCATCAGGGAAGGTGTACGGCAATTGCCGTTCAAGGACCTTAAATAGGAAGTCACATGACTCCATTGGGTAGACCAGGACCTGGAAAATGTGTCCCAGCCAATCGGATCCCCGCTGACGCACACGCGCACCGCGCGCCCAACATCGCACGCCCCTCAGCCGTCCAATGGGAGAGGGAGCCCGGAGCACAAACACACGTGCTCCAAGGCCACCCCCACCCAGCAAGGACGGCCAAGGGGCGGGCAAGGAAGGCGAGCAGCGCGCACGGGCCACGGAGATCAGAGGGCGGGACACAGCTCCCAGCTCTCTATCACCTTCCCTGATGAAGCCAGCAGATGTAATCCGTGCGAAACGCGCGTAGGAAGGCTCTTTGCACTGTCGTGGGACGCTCTGGTGTTCACCCCCCCTTCTTATGTGTAAGTGATGGGTTCTTAGGGTCCTTTTCATGTGACTGGCTTGTTATTGGGTGACCCCTGCCTTGTTTAAACGGACCTATGCCGATTTGGCTACACAACTTCATGTGTCCGGTCAAGGTGGAGACGCCATACTTGTTAGTCATTTTTTGTGACTTTTTTCATGATTAGTCTGATTTTTGGAATCTCTGCCCTGCCCTAGGGATTTATGCTGATTTGGCTACATAAAATTACGTTTCCTGCCAGGATAGAGATGCCATATTTATCAGCCAGCCACTTATAATTACTTATGACCCTTTGCCCCTGCTAGTAATTTATGTCTATTTGGGGTGTTTATCACTTTTGCTCCCCCACTTATGTGTGGTAATTCACCTTTTTCTCTATTAGCACCGCATATGTACGTTTTCTATATTGACTGAAACCATTTTAATATAATAAGAAATTTGTATAATAAAGTTTTTGATATTTTATACGAACAGCCTTGCAAGCTCCATTTCTTCTTCTTTCCATACTTTGTGGGCTATGTGTGAGTGCAGGACACACCTTTTGGCTGCAGAAGATAAAGATTAATTTAAGTTGCTGCTTTATCTTTATACTTGGTTCATACAGACAAAAACATGCATCTATTTTGTAACATAAAGGTTATATTTTTCCAAATTTGAGGTATTAAAAAGGGGTTATTTGTTGTTTTTTGTTCAGAGACGCACTTTTCCTCTGCCTCCCACCTTGCTTCTTTTCAGGAGAGTGGCTTAAGATTGACAGGTTGGACAAGAAACATGGTTGTGCCACTAGCCTGAAATGTCCACTCTCTACAAAAAGCAACTTGGGCTCGGACAGCATCAGACACTGAAAACAGAGGAATACAGCAATCTGGTCAGCTTCAGAGCAGCACTTACAAGCTCTTCAATTTAGAGCTTGTAAGTGCACATTCCATGCCTATGAGAATGGCCACTTCTGGTAGACTGGAGAGGTGGCCTGTAATCTAGACAAGTTTACAATTACAAATAATAATTATTGTTTTTACAAGAGCTCTACAATTGTAGCGCCGATGTCCCTGCACTGCTCCTCCCTAGCAGAGACTCTTGACTCGCTCACTGCTGTGGCCGGACTGCACCGCCCTGCCAGGCCTCTCTGAAGTCTTCCACATGTAAGTCTCCTTCCTCCTGCTCCCAGGGCCTGTACACACCTCACAAGTCCCCTGGGAGTGCGCTTAAGGTACCCACACGCTTTCCTAAAGTGCCGGTGAACCTATTCCCGGAAGTGCCTCTCAGCCTATGGCTGAGGGGCACTAAGCACTTACAGCACGCTCAAAACTAGGCGAGGCCAGAGCAACATGGTCAGTTAGTGCATGTCCATCTAGCTAGCTATTGTCAGGTCCTGATGCCTACTGTCCGGTACCTGTGTCCACCATCCCGTACCTGTCACCTTATCCTGGCTGTGCCCTCAGTAACCGTCTGCTTTTCCTGTCCTTTCTGCCTGACCCGCCCCGGCTGCACGTGTTAGTACTAGAGACTCTGCCGATCCCTGCCATACCCTCCGTACCTGTCTGCCGCAGCCGTCCCAGCTGCACCTGTCAGCACCTGAGACCTGTCCGTACATGAGCCCATCCCTGTCCTGGGGGTCAGCTGTTTTAGACACTGACCTGGAAGTGGAACCTGGCGTCTACCCGGTAGGCGCTTAATCAAGCCCCTCCCAAGACAGGTAAAGCCTGGGTCCCACCTGTGGTCCAGTGGGTCCACTCCCGTTCGACGCCTTATCACCATCGGCAAGTGAAACTCCAATTCATATACAATCAATGAAATAGAAATACTTGCCACAAGAGATTATATTTTGCACAAACCTTGTCACTTTCTTCACGGTTTTATATAACAAAGAAAAAAAAAATCACGTACCACTTGCTTGTCTTGCTGCATCAGGGGGCAGATGAGGTCCATGTGAGAATGTATGTACACCGGATTCACCGTAAATCGTGACGGGGGAACACAGGCAAGCTTCACGTTAACGCCCTCAACTGCTGGAAACGGGTTTGTCCCTGTCGGCTGGTTTCCAATGGACAGTGAAATTATCTATCAAAAAAAGAAAAGTCTAAGTAAATACCTGAATTGTCTAATGATTGGGGTCTAAAAAGTGTCCATACATATTAGGTTAAATGCCTGCAGAACCATCTAATGTGTTTAAGTGGCTCTTGCCTCCTAAAGGAAGGATCACGCACGCTGAATTACAATGCTACATGTATGGAGAGCGATATACTGTAGAGATGCATGCATCACACACACAATACAAATGATAAAAGGAATGGTATTCCTTATATAATGGTCCAGCAGACATACACGTAGTGAGAATCACCGGAGAAGTTAAATTCATACCATAAAACAACGGAAAAGTATGCTCAAAAGGACAAGTATGCTCAAAAGGACAAGTATGCTCAAAAGGCCATGTATGCTCAAAAGGACATGTATGCTCAAAAGGACAAGTATGCTCAAAAGGACAAGTATGATCAAAAGGCCATGTATGCTCAAAAGGCCATGTATGCTCAAAAGGACATGTATGCTCAAAAGGCCATGCATGCTCAAAAGGCCATGTATGCTCAAAAGGCCATGTATGCTCAAAAGGACAAGTATGATCAAAAGGACATGTATGCTCAAAAGGCCATGTATGCTCAAAAGGACATGTATGCTCAAAAAGACATGTATGCTCAAAAGGCCATGTATGCACAAAAGGACAAGTATGCACAAAAGGACAAGTATGCTCAAAAGGACATGTATGCTCAAAAGGACAAGTATGCTCAAAAGGACAAGTATGCTCAAAAGGACAAGTATGCTCAAAAGGACATGTATGCTCAAAAGGACATGTATGCTCAAAAGGACATGTATGCTCAAAAGGACATGTATGCTCAAAAGGACATGTATGCTCAAAAGGACATGTATGCTCAAAAGGACATGTATGCTCAGTGGGCAGATACAGCCAGGTAGACAAACATTACCTGCTCCCCAAGGTCTCTGCAAACCGCTCTAATCCAATGCTGGAAATGGTTACGAGTCAACGCGGTGTCAAGAACAAGCAGACCGACGCGGTACTCATCTTCTGCCGACAAATTCCTGAAGAATTTCAGAGGCTCAACAACCCACGGCTTGGGCCCCCCTTCAAAGAGCATGTCCTTTGAGGAACCTAATGTAATTAGTGCTACTGATGGCGGATCAATGGTCTAAAAAAAAAAAAAAACAAAAACAAAAAAACCCACACTATTACAGGAACATACATATTTTACAATTGTGGATGCGTTTTTATTCCTGACAGTTTCTATATAAAATCTACAATACACATCAAATTCTCACACTAAGTAAAATAACTTTTTGCTAAATAAACAGTATTTAGTCAAATTTGTAATATTTAAATGTACTTTATTTTAGTTATTTTTATTACATTTCCTGGAGTTCCCCTATAAGTGTAATGCCGCCTAAGCCCATGATTAACTGCGTCTCCCAATGAAGCGATAGAAAAAAAAAACAGGTTAATTTGCAACCGAAAAAATATACCGAGACGATGACTGCATTGAAAACCGTTTAGGCCTAACAATTTCTAAAATGTGCCCTCCCCATGGGACATAAATGATGCCTCACATCTACCTCCTAGCTGAGGAATGATACACGACTATATTTATACATTAGGTCTGTGAAAATATTAAAGAGAACCTGTCACAAGTTTTTGGGCCTATAAGCTGCAGCCACCACCAGTGGGCTCTTATATACAGCATCCTAACATGCTGTATATAAGAGCCCACGCCGCTGTGTGGAACATAAAAAATCACTTTATACTCACCTAAAACGGTCGCTGTGGTGGAGTTGGGTCATATGGGCGTCTCCGTTTTCCGGTGCCAGCACCTCGTCTTTCGTACATCTTTGTCGTTGTTCTGAAGACGGGGTGCATGACTCATCCTACGTCATCCACACTCGCCAGTCCTGTGCAGGCGCACTACAATACTTTGATCTGCCCTGCTCAGGGCAGATCAAAATGTGCCTGCGCAGGACGTCAATGCCGGCCAGTGTGGATGACGTAGGACGCGCCATGCACCCCAGCTTCAGAAGATGGAGGACGAAGATGGCCGAAAGAAGAGGCACCAGCACCGGAGAACGAAGATGTCTATATGACCTAACTCCACCGCAGCGACCATTTTAGGTAAGTATTAAAGTGATTTTTACGTTCTACTCAGCGGCCTGGGCTCTTATATACAGCATGTTAGAATGCTGTATATAAGAGCTCACTGGTGGTGGCCGCAGCTTATAGGCCCTAAAACTGGTGACATCCTCTAAACAGCCACCGCATATACACTAGATGGGCAATTGCATTATACTCATTACACCCATACTGAATATATAGGAGTCGCCCGCCTTTGCAGCTATAACAGCTTCCACACTTCTGGGAACAATTTCCACAAGATTTTGGAGGTTTCTCTGGGATTTTTTGCTTCTTCATTCAGAGGAGCATTTGTGAGGTCTTACGCAGATGTTACTGAAGAGGCCTGGGTCATAATGTCATTTCATACCAAAGGTGTTGAAAGGCGTTGAGATCATAATTCTTTGTGTCCGGTCATGATCTTCCACCCCAAAATCACCCGATCATGCCTTTATGGACTTTGCCTTGCACACTGGACACAGTCATCTTGAAAAGGACCTTCTCCAAACTGGTCCCACAAAGGTAAAGCTACAAATGTCCACAATGTCTTGTGCTGCAGTATTAAGATTTCTTTCACTAGAACAAAAAGGTGCTGAGGTCAACCCCTGAAAAACAATCCCACAGCATTATCGCTCCCCCACCAAATTTACAGCTGATTGCAGTCAGACGGGTAACGTTCTTCTGGCAATCACCAAACTCAGGCTCAGATTCGTCCATCAGATGTCAGACAGAAAAGGGTGATCCTTCACTACAAAAAACACATGTCCTGCACAGTCCAGTGGTGGCGGCTTTACACCCTTCATCCGATGCTCCACGTTGTGCTTGGTGATGTACGGCTGCAGCTGCTCGGCCATGAACCTCCCGGTGGGCGCAGTGTTTGTGCTGATGTTACAGAGGAGGACTGGACTGCAGTTTTGGGGTCAGCAGAGCAGCGGGGACTTTTCTACCTTCTGTCTGTAACCTTACGTGGTCTCCACTTAGTGCCTGAGTTGCTTCGGTTCCTTCCACTTCTCAGTAATATCACTCCCAGGTGATGGGGGAATATACAGGAGGAAGAAAGGTCATGAAGGCACTTTTTATACCGGTCGCTCCAATTACACGGCCATGATGGTGTGCATAAGCTCTGCAACACCAGCTATTCTGTCACGTTAGTAAAGGCAGACGGCATGGCGGGAAGATGAATTATACAACAGGGGGGCAATGAGGCCGGATATTTTACACCAGAGGCACAGGGACTGAATGCAAAATCCGAGCTCAATGATTAAGACACGTGTCCTAATACTTTTCTCCATTTAGTGCATAAAAGAAGGGAATTTTGTTTACTTACCGTAAATTCCTTTTCTTCTAGCTCCTATTGGGAGACCCAGACAATTGGGTGTATAACTTCTGCCTCCGGAGGCCACACAAAGTATTACACTTTAAAAAGTGTAACCCCTCCCCTCTGCCTATACACCCTCCCGTGGATCACGGGCTCCTCAGTTTTGGTGCAAAAGCAGGAAGGAGAAAACTTCTGAATTGGTCTAGGGTAAATTCAATCCGAAGGATGTTCGGAGAACTGAACCATGAACCAAAAGAACAATTCAACATGAACAACATGTGTACACAAAAGAACAACCAGCCCGAAGGGAACAGGGGCGGGTGCTGGGTCTCCCAATAGGAGCTAGAAGAAAAGGAATTTACGGTAAGTAAACAAAATTCCCTTCTTCTTTGTCGCTCCATTGGGAGACCCAGACAATTGGGACGTCCAAGAGCAGTCCCTGGGTGGGTAAAAGAATACCTCAATAAAAAGAGCCGAAAACTGCCCCCTCTTACAGGTGGGCAACCGCCGCCTGAAGGACTCGCCTACCTAGACTGGCGTCTGCCGAAGCATAGGTATGCACTTGATAGTGTTTCGTGAAAGTGTGCAGACTAGACCACGTAGCTGCCTGACACACTTGCTGAGCCGTAGCCCGGTGCCGCAATGCCCAGGACGCACCCACGGCTCTGGTAGAATGGGCTTTCAGCCCTGAAGGAAGCGGAAGCCCAGAAGAACGGTAGGCTTCGAGAATCGGTTCCTTGATCCACCGAGCCAAGGTTGACTTGGAAGCCTGCGAACCCTTACGCTGGCCAGCGACAAGGACAAAGAGCGCATCTGAACGGCGCAGGGGCGCAGTGCGAGACACGTAGAGCCGGAGTGCTCTCACCAGATCCAAAGAGTGCAAATCCTTTTCACATTGGTGAATTGGATTAGGGCAAAATGAAGGCAAGGAGATATCCTTCTTGAGATGAAAAGGAGATACCACCTTAGGGAGAAATTCCGGGACCGGACGCAGAACCACCTTATCCTGGTGAAACACCAGGAAGGGGGCTTTGCATGACAGCGCTGCAAGCTCAGACACTCTCCGGAGTGATGTAACTGCCACTAGAAAGGCCACCTTTTGCGAAAGACGTGATAAAGAGACATACCGCAGCGGCTCGAAAGGTGGTTTCTGAAGAGCCGTTAGCACCCTGTTAAGATCCCAGGGTTCCAGCGGACGCTTGTAAGGTGGGACTATGTGGCAAACTCCCTGCAGGAACGTGCGGACCTGCGGAAGCCTGGCTAGGCGCTTTTGAAAAAATACGGAGAGCGCCGATACTTGGCCCTTGAGAGAGCCGAGTGACAAACCCTTGTCCATTCCGGATTGAAGGAATGAAAGAAAAGTGGGTAAGGCAAACGGCCATGGAGGAAAACCGTTATCAGAGCACCAGGATAAGAAGATTTGCCAAGACCTGTAATAGATCTTGGCGGACGTTGGCTTCCTGGCCTGTCTCATGGTGGCAATGACATCCTGAGATAACCCTGAAGACGCTAGGAGCCAGGACTCAATGGCCACACAGTCAGGTTGAGGGCCACAGAATTCAGATGGAAAAATGGCCCTTGTGACAGCAAGTCTGGGTGGTCTGGAAGCGCCCACGGTTGACCCACCGTGAGATGCCACAGATTCGGGTACCACGACCGCCTCGGCCAGTCTGGAGCGACGAGAATGGCGCGACGCCAGTTGGACCTGATCTTGCGTAACGCTCTGGGCAGCATCGCCAGAGGAGGAAACACATAAGGCAGTCGAAACTGCGACCAATTCTGAACTAACGCGTCCGCCGCCAGAGCTCTGTGATCCTGAGACCGTGCCATGAAGGCCGGGACTTTGTTGTTGTGCCGTGACGCCATGAGATCGACGTCCGGCGTTCCCCAGCGGCGACAGATCTCTCGAAACACTTCTGGGTGCAGAGACCATTCCCCCGCATCCATGCCCTGACGACTGAGAAAATCTGCTTCCCAGTTTTCTACGCCCGGGATGTATTCCGTTGCTGAGGTCTCTTAGGTTTGGACTGGGGTAAGGAGGAGTCCTTTCCCTTGGATTCCTTAATAATCTCATCCAATCGTTCGCCAAACAAGCGTTCGCCAGAAAACGGCAAATCGGTTAAGAACCTCTTGGAGGCAGAGTCTGCCTTCCATTCGCGCAGCCACATGGCCCTGCAGACTGCCACAGAGTTAGCGGATGCCACAGCTGTACGGCTAGCAGAGTCTAGGACTGCGTTCATGGCGTAGGAAGAAAAAGCTGACGCTTGAGAAGTCAAAGACGCAACTTGCGGAGCAGAATTACGTGTGACCGCATTAATCTCAGCCAGACAAGCTGAGATAGCTTGGAGTGCCCACACGGCTGCAAAGGCCGGGGCAAAAGACGCGCCCGTGGCCTCATAGATGGACTTCACCAGGAGCTCTATCTGCCTGTCAGTGGCATCCTTTAGCGATGAGCCATCTGCAACCGATACCACAGATCTAGCCGCCAATCTAGAGACTGGAGGATCCACCTTGGGACATTGAGCCCAACCCTTAACGACTTCAGAGGGGAAGGGGTAACGCGTGTCAGTGAGGCGCTTAGTAAAGCGCTTGTCCGGAACCGCTCTGGGCT
The DNA here is from genome assembly GCF_048569485.1 of Anomaloglossus baeobatrachus. Taxonomy (NCBI): domain Eukaryota; kingdom Metazoa; phylum Chordata; class Amphibia; order Anura; family Aromobatidae; genus Anomaloglossus; species Anomaloglossus baeobatrachus. The sequence goes on along the minus strand of NC_134360.1, from coordinate 536,678 downwards.
TCTGGACAGCGTCTCTGAAGTTAGAGTGATCGAAAAACGCACTACGTGTACGTTTGGGGAACCGAAACTGGTGTTTCTCCTGCTGAGACGCTGACTCCTCTACAGTAGGAGGCGGGGGAGAGAGATCCAACACCTGGTTGATGGACGAGATAAGATCATTCACTAATGCGTCCCCCTCAGGTGTATCAAGGTTAAGGGCGACGTCAGGGTCAGAGCCCTGAGCTGCGACGTCTGCCTCGTCCTCCAGAGAGTCCTCAAGCTGGGAACCAGAGCAGCGTGAAGAAGTCGGGGAAGATTCCCAGCGAGCCCGCTTAGCCTGTCTAGGACTGTGGTCCGGGCAGGAGTCCTCTGCGTGGGACCTAGGGCCCAACCTGGGAGCGCGCTGCGGCGCGGACCGAGAGGGGCCTGGAGGCGACGATCCAACAGGGGCCGGGGCCTGTGTAAGGACCGGTCTGGACTGCAAAGCTTCTAGCAGCTTGGCAGACCATTTGTCCATAGACTGAGCCATGGATTGTGAAAGTGACTCAGAGAGTTTCTCAGCAAAAGAGGCGAACTCTGTCCCTGCCGCCTGGACAGGGGGAGCAGGGGGGTCTACATGAGCCGAGGGGCCCACTAGTGACCGAGGCTCCGGCTGAGCAAGCGAAACAGGGGTCGACCATTGCTCACAGTGAGGGTAGGTGTAACCCGCAGGTAACATAGCCCCACAAGAGGTACAGGCCGCAAAAAAACCCTGTGCCTTAACAGCTTTGCTCCTTGTGGACGACATGCTGTTGTCTTCTAGGAGAATGATCACTGAGGGTATATGGGCAAAAAAGGGTATACAGCCCGACCGAACAGAAATATATATATAAATACGTATCTATTCCGGCACCCTAGGGGGGGACCAGCACCGGGTGACCGGTGTGGCTTACCGACCGCTAACAAGCGGAGTGTGTGTGTCCTCCAGATTCCCTGCCTTAGGTCCCCCGGAGCTGCAGAGCTGTTCCTGAGAATCCTCCACCGGCAGAATGCCCAAAAAATGGCTGCCGGAGCTCTCAGGGGAGGAGTGGAGCCGTGGGCGGCGCCAGGAAAGTGCGGGAATCTGGGGTCCCCACAGTGATCAGTGAGGGGGGAGGAAACATGCAGGATGCTCCAGCCCTCACATCCGACGTCAGGTCGGCAGTCCCGCCCTTACCCCTGACAGGCAGGCCAGGGGGCGTGATTTTTGCGACTAGGCCGCGATGAAGCCGGGGACTAAATTTGAGACCGCGCCCGACAAGCAGGCACGGTCGGCGCGGAAGTCCGCCGGCCTTCTCAATTCAGCAGCTGCCGCAGCGTCCGGGAAGAAGGTGCGCTCCTGCACAGTCCCCAATGGGGACACAGAGTACCTTAGAGTTGCAGGGCCCGGTCCCTGAGGTTGAATAGACTCCGGTCCGGCAGATTCCCACAGGGGCTGCGGAGGGAGCACGGTCCCAGCAAATGGATGACCGCTCAGGATCCCACTTCTCCCAGAGCCGCTAAGGGATGGTGAAGGAGACGCATGAGGCTCCGGCCTTTGTACCCGCAATGGGTACCTCAACCTTAATAACACCACCGACGTAGTGGGGTGAGAAGGGAACATGCCGGGGGCCCCGTGGGGGCCCTCTTTTCTTCCAACCGACATAACTAATATGAGAATGCATGAGTGGATGTGTGCCTCCTTCCACACAAAGCATAAAACTGAGGAGCCCGTGATCCACGGGAGGGTGTATAGGCAGAGGGGAGGGGTTACACTTTTTAAAGTGTAATACTTTGTGTGGCCTCCGGAGGCAGAAGCTATACACCCAATTGTCTGGGTCTCCCAATGGAGCGACAAAGAAATAAAATGTGCACTCATTTTCCCTATATCTATTAATTAGTACAATAGATTCTAAAATACACAATCATTTAAAAGTCGCTGGGTGTAAAGTAAAAGGGAAAAAAATAGGAAGTACTTTCTGTTCTCCACAATGGGGGAGGGGAAGGGGGGTTACCTTCAGGGGTGGGTAGGCAACCACAATGATTTTAGTCTTTAGATGCACATGACCATGTGTGTAGCTGACGATTATGGTTGTGTATCCAGGTGTGTCAGCTCGGACGGTAATGCCACTACAATAGTCAATGCCAGGCTTGAGTCTTCCTAACAACCAAAGAGAAAATGACAACCATTAACCTGAGTAGAATGATATTAGTTCTGCTCAAATTATCCCACATTAAAAGGGGGCACTCCTATCTTATAGATAGATTTACAGCATATTCTCAAAATAGGTTATAAACTTAATAGTAACGTGCTGGAATTCACATCTATAGGTAAAATATTGGCTTCCATTTATACAGGAGCCATCGCAGTCTGTTATCAACAGTTTCCTTACACAAACGGAAGAGAAGTTTAATCTATAAGAATACGTAATAAAATAAAGACAAATTAGAATATTTTATTACAATATCATACACTGAAGACTACTTACCTGGCAGTATTTTAAATATACCCAACGTCTCCATTTCTACAACCAAGTCAAAGTGCGAGCAGTCGCTCAGTGTTACCACTTCATCGTCTCCACTTAAGAGGCCAAATATCCGGAGAGGCAGCTCCAGATGCTTCCCCAGTCTGGCCTCAACCCGACAAGGTATAAACTCCATGCCAGTGGGTTCAATCACAAAAACCTAAAGAACAATAGATTGGAAATTATGGAGTAGTTCAATAGAAAGTCCTGAAGAAATCGAGCAATGAGAATAATCACAAAATACAGGTAATGGTTATTGGGAAAGACTTTCTTCCATGCAGCCATGTCCAAAACTGGAGTTACACCAAAAGATCATCATGAAAGAGCATTCCAAGGAGCAGAACGCTCACTCATCATGTGAAATGATCTTCTGAGGTGTAAAAAACAAAAAAAAAAAAAGATGATTTTGGGCACTCACTGTAAAATGTCTCTTTTGCTGGGTGTATGCTGCTGTCACTAGGAGGCTTACACCAGGCAAGAGAACAAAGCTCCTCCTCACCAGGCTACACCCATCAACAGGCACCAAGCTAATAAGTTTGCGAGAAAGCAGTATAAGAAATAAAAATTTAAACATAGATTGATCCCCCAGTGAAAGCTGCAAGAAAGATTTTTCAGCGAGTACTCAAAATCTTCTTTTTTCTTATCATTTCATTGGGGGACAGAGGAGACCATGGGACACCCAAAACCATCCCGAAGGTGGGCAGAACAAGAAGGGGATAAAGCAACACAATCATGTGTGAACTTGAGGCACTGCTCCTCCTAGGACCTTTCTACCGATTTTTGCATCTGATGAAGCGTAGGTGTGAATTATGTGAATTTGAAGAAGGTATGATTAGAAGACCAGGTAGCAGATTTGCAGAGCTCCGGGATGGATGGCTGATGACAGACAACCCAGCAGGCCCTCACTGCACAGGTGGAGTGAGCCAGTCCTTTATCTGATAGGCTTCCAGGATAGCAGAACAAATACAATGGGTAATAGTAGCCTTGGAAGAGGGTAGGCCTCTGTGACCATAGGCGGATTATAATGAGGGCAATCTGAGCTACCGCCCGGGGCTCGAGGCTCCAGGGGGCCCATGCTCAGAAAAGTAAATTGCCCCTATTATAATCCGCATGAAACATGTATAAGCTGCTGGGTCATCCGCCCGCCCTGCAGCACACCGGCATCACAGGGGCAGCCATCAGGGTATTACAATCATGACTCCTGTAGGGGCCCTGTGCGCAGAAGCCAGGAGGGGGTTGGGCTGCTGACAGCCCAAGCCCCTCCCCTTTCATCCCTCTGCTCACTGGGCCCCAGGAGACGAGGCTGCCATCAGGGCAATGAGTGGGCCCGGGGCGCTCATAGAGAGCTGCCCTCTCTCTTCCTGCACTGATCTATGTGATGATCGGTGCAGGACAGACCGGAGGCTGAGATGAAGGACCTTGCCTGATCACATGACTGGTGACCTAGCAGGTCCTGTTATTCAGCTGCTGCAGCCTCCATGCAGCTCCCAGTGTCTGCTCTCCTCCTGCTCTGCACCGATCAAGAGCTGCAAGATGAGGTAATGTACAGTGTGTGTAAGGAAATGTGCCTGTTGTAGGGCTGTGTGTGTATATGTGCATGTAGTCTGTCTGTCTCTTTCCCTGCCTAGCTGTCTCTTTCCCTGGCTGGCTGTATCTGTCCGTATGTCTTTTCCCTGC